>NC_042529.1:307500-530000 GCF_900963305.1 Echeneis naucrates | reverse complement strand
GAGCAAACTTTGGCTGCACAGCATGAATGTGTAATGTCCCTGCAGCTCAGCTTCACCTGAGTCGGCGCGATGCAGCACGAGGAATTCTTCTGTTGAAATAAAGCAAACAAAACAACAAAAAACTTCCGTATTGTAGTTTTGGTCCTCATTTTGGTAGATTTGCCTTCATTCTTCTGTTTGTTGGCATTTTCTGCTGTTTCCTTTTGCCATCTTTTTTTTCCTGCTCACTTAATCTCTCATTAGCAGCAAACGCACACACACACAGACACACACTGTTCTGGTGTCATCAGTGTAGCGCTGCTCTGTCTCACTCCATCTTTCCTGAACCTCTTCTCTTCACTTTTTGTTGTTGACGGGTTGAAGGGCGGTTCAGAGATGAGGAGCTTTCTCGCTGTCAGTCGAGCTCAGTGGGAGCTTCCTGCTTTAACAGCTAACAGGCTAATTAGTTTATAAAAGAGAAAGTTGGAGAGCAAACAATCGCTTTGTTTCCAACACGGCTGCAGTTTGGACCGAGTCAGTCTGAGTCTGAAGGTCTTAAATGTCCGAGTTTCAGGGATTGAACCGAGCTCAGGAACATGATTTCTCTTCTTTCCTCCGCCTCCTCCTCCTCTTCCTCACAGCCTTCATCTGTAATAACCCATCAAACTGGCCATCCAGTGAGAGTGCTGCCTCCTTCAAATCCTCATGTTGTTGTTGGCTTTCTGAGCTGAGCTTCCCGCTCTCAGCTCGTCTTTTCCTCTTCCTCCTTCTCTTTTCAGTTCGCAGTCACACTCACCTCACTGATTTAAGTCTCGTCATCATCGTCTCTGCATTCGTCGGCAGCGTGAAAAACAAGAAAGACGGACGTGTGAAGCAGCAATAACCCGACTGTGAACGTCATTAAGACACACACACACAGTTCACCTCTAATGCATGTGACGTGCTTCATGTGCATGTGAAGGATTTGTCAGCAGAACATTGAGGAGCTTGTATTCTCCGTCAGGTCCGTCAGGGAGAAGTCTAGAACATCCTACCCCCCTCCACCCCCCCTCCACCTGCAGCAGCTGAAACCACTAAAGAATATATTTCTGTGTCAGATTCAGTCTGACTCCTCTGAGGTTTATGTTTTACTCTGAGAAATTCTGCTGGTGCTTTAAACGTGTAGAAAAAGTCATATGAATAATGAAAGTCATGTTTTTAGTCGTCATTTTACACATTTAGTTTGGAGAAAGTGATTATTGTGTTAAAGTAGAATCAATTCTCCCCCATCAAAAAGCAGAGACACCGAGCAGGAAGTGACCTCAGCTTGATCCAGGAAGTGTGTGATGAACTCACAGACACACACACACCTGTCACCCTGTGATGGGTGTTGACGGCTGGAAAAGGAACTTTGCATTTAAAATATCTGTCAAACCGACGACAGATTGATTGACTTCCTCGGCTCCACCCAGCCCACCCAAACACACACCAAGTACACAAACATGATTTTAAACCAGTTTTCCTCCGGCGGTGGTGTATAACCACGCTGTGAAGACACACACTCACACTTTTTCCTGAACAGGTAATAGCGTCATTTTTCACATTGGAGACGGCGTCCACGGCCTGCGCGGCCCTCATTAATCTCCCTAATGGAGAAGTAAGTGATCGGAAATGCAAGCTTTAATCATGTCTCCTCTGCCTCCTCGTTCGGGGCCGAAGGTTTTTAGCTTGACTCTCTGAGCATCTCTTGTTTTGTTCTTTTTAAGGCGTCTCAGATGGAGCTCAGCCGTAACTTGACTGATGTATCAGGAAGTCACAGCAGAACCACCTTAACTTCAGCTAATTTACCGAATAGAGCCTCAGCTCAGCAACCAAAAACACTAAAATCTCACTGAGTGTTTCCTTCTTTTCCAAAGAAACGTTCCTCTCATCTGTTTGGGTTGTTCTACAGCTGATGCCGAGGCCTGTGATTGGCTGTGACATCACCGACCGGAGCCAATAGGAGCGTCCGATGTAGAGACGTGACTGGATGGGCAAACACACAGAAGCTTCAGTCAGAACCATCAGGGAGCATCGATGAAACTTTGAAGACTCTCCTGTAGAGCTCATTAGCTTTAGCTTCTCTCAAATATTAATCCGGTGTTGGTAAAACTTCTCCCCCTCTGGATAAATGAGGCCTGATGCCTGAGGTCATTTTTTTATTTCATTAGCTGCTTATGTAGAATTTATTACCACTCTAGAATCACACACCAATTCCTTAAAGCCTGTCTTCTCATTGTTTTATTCATGTTAGTCAGTCGGCTGACTGTTTGTTCTTCGTGTTGTCGTTCTCGTTGGTCCGCTCCTCATTTGGTGTTTTGTTAGTGTTTCCTGCACTAAGAAAACAGTACTCCTGACCCAGATCCTGATCCTGATCCTGACCCTGACCCTGACCCAGATCCTGACCCAGATCCTGACCCAGATCCTGACCCTGACCCTGACCCAGCGTGAGGTTGGGCTCCAGTCAGGGATGGGTCTTAGAGTCCATGTCAGTTTTCGTCAGGAACCAGCAGCAGGTCCACAACATGTGGATATTGAGTTGATCCGCTCTGCAGCTTTGCAGTCGGAGAAAATCTGCCAAGCGCAGACTGATATTTCAGTCCGGCTTCTGGTGGCGGGAAAGTGTTCACTGTGAATACTAATGTGAGTGGCATTTTTAAGTTTAGATGATTATCATGTTAGCATTCAGCTCCTGTAGCCTCCATGAGTCAGAGCCAGACAGGAGGAAAGCTGAGGACGCCCCGAATCAGCTCCATCAAGGATGGACCGGATCCTGGATCCTGGACAGGATTAGAACCTGTGATGGCGGATGTAAACAGCCAAACACAGAGAGGCCTCCTCTGTTTCCTGTGTCTCTCTTTGTCCTCATTATCGCTCTCATCTCACACTTACACTCGCTCGCTGGGGAGCGCCGCCATTCACGGTGTCAAGTTGTACCAGAGCAGCCATTTTGGCTCTGCTCGGGGAATCAATGGCCCATTCTGCTTCTGTCCATATTGTGTCTGAGAGCTAATCAGCCACCCCAGTCCCATAATGGAGCAGGGCGCACACACAGACACACTATCACCTCAGTCGCACACCCATCGACTCAGAGGCCCAGAGAGAGACACATTCCTCAGGAGTGCAGCAAAGAAAAGGAAATAAAGGCGTCAGCAGGCAGCTGAGAAAGGCAGAGCTGCCACAAATGAAATCTGTCCAACTCTGTGTAGAATACAAATGTATGTGGTCGGCGCTGTGACATCACCGATCGCCTAGCAACCATGTCCAGCACAGAAAATGGAGGTCCACTGCAGGACTGGCAGCCTTTGAGCAGAAGTGTGTGTCTGTTTGTGTAGCTTCACACTCAGACAAGGAGAGCCACATGTGGAATAAGAGCAGCCAAGATGGCGCCCGACAGGAACCAGAGCGAAGGGACACCGTCTGTCCGTCAACCGAGACCGAAAAAGGACGGAGCAGCATTTTAATGTCCTACTTAATTCAAGAGACAGGCTGTGTGTGTGTGTGTGTGTGTGTGTGTATGCAGGTGTCTTAACCTTAAAATATCAGCCTGAGTCCAGATATGTCCTCTCCAGTAAGTGTTGGACTGAGTGTCTCGTGGACGTCCTCGGACATTAACGCTCCACTGAGGATCAGCTGGATCTTCAATTTGTTCCATTTCAGCCTGATTTGATTTTAAAATCAACACTCAGCTCAAAAATATGAATTCCATCAAATGTGTACTTTAACATTTTCTAAACGTTTTCTAAAGCTTCCTTTGTTTTGCTGAGATCATCAAACGATTGTTTCAGCTCCGAGATAAATGTTTTCTTTCCCGTTCATTTACGCTGACCCATCACGCTTCATTGCCACTTTGTTGTGGTTCATCGGTACATTTTGAAAAAAAAAAAAGCTTTGTCGTAGCATTTCTGATTATTTGAAACTATACATCCAGCTCAAACGTACAAAGTTTGCTGTTTTTATTTTTGTTTGTGACTAATTAGTTCCCACAGCGACATGCAGACGTGCTCAATTTACTGAAACGTTCCCACTTTATTGGAATTTCCTCACTTTGTTTGGGACTATTTTCAGCAGCGGATTCATCCACATTTTGTTCTTCAGAGCAGCAGTGTGTGTTGTCGCCAGCACTTTTTTTATTTCCACTGTATCTCTTCATGTATTTTTCTCTTTATAAAAACAGATCAAAACTTATTTTCTCATAAATTCCACCCACCCGCTCTCCTCGTCCTCGTCCGTCCCCGTCTCTTCGCGCTCTTTCCCATTTGCATATTATAATTGAGGTCGAAAGCGTCCTCCGTTTGTGTGAGTCTGTATATATTTGCTCCACTGCGACGACCCTCCAATCGTGGTCATTATGCGCCGCACCCTCTCACTCTGTATGCAAACTAGATGGCAGCTGGACGTCGGGCGGCCGCCGGCCAATCGGCGCAGAGTTTCGGTGGCAAGGTCGGATGTCACAGAGGTTTCTGGAGACGGATCAATAACTTCAACAATCCCTGCGATTTCTGTCTGAGGTGTTTGGTAATGACCCTCGCTGCTGCCGCCGCCGCCGCCACAACTCTCCTATGAATAAATCCAGCCTGATGAATGCCAAAGTGGTTTTAATGGTGTACGAGGAGTCGGTCCGATGTTTTGGATTTCAGAGGGCAACAAGTTTGCTTCTCAACTTTCTGCTGGGGGATTCATGAAATCTGCATTTGAGTTTGAAGCACCAACAGAAGTTTTGATGCTTCACTAATGAACTCGCACAATCAGCGTTGTGTCATTTTGCTGCTGGTTTGTTTCAGAGACAAGAGCAGAGGAATATTTTATGACTCCACTTGAGGAGAATGTGCGCCGCCGTTACTTGATTGCTTGTCACAAAAAGTTGGACCACTTTATTTGTTGAGTGCTCCAAAATAGTTTGTGCCAAGATGGATGTTTTCCAGAGACAGTTTGTTGGCGAATATTTTTCACCAACACAACAGATGTGCAAATTCACTCAGTCTTCATGTGTTCGCGGTCTGTGCTCCTTTTTCTGTCTGGCTGTGGAGCTTCTGATTTCTGAGCTGCAGAGTTGAAGCTTCTGGTTTGTAATTTCATCTGTCTGTAGTTTTGGTGATGGATCGGGTTCTGAAGTGCCTCAAAGCAGAGATGTCCCTCTGTCCTCAAGAAACTCCTGAAACCCGGACTGATCTGATCCGGTCTGATCCAGGCTAAACTGGTCTGGTCTGGTTTATTACTGAGACCAAGAGCTTGGATCAAAGACAGATGAGGAAATGTCACTGTTCTATTTATTGAATCTAAGTGGAGCAACAGGAGGATTTTTCCATCAGAGAAACAGATTGGGTTGCGTTTCCAGTTGGTTTCCAGTTGGTTCCCAGTTGGTTCCCAGTTGGTCCCCAGTTGGTTCCCAGTTGGTCCCCAGTTGGTCCCCAGTTGGAAATGACAGGATGTGATGTAATTTACACACCAAAATGAAACCAACTCATTTTCTCTTTAATTTTTCAAACTGAACTGAAAGAAAAGATTTGAATTCCTTTCAGAAAAGTAAAAGTTTCGTGCTTCCTGGTCTGGAGGACAGCGACTAACCTCAGCAACTGGCAACCTGTTTCCTCCGCTCCTCAGTGAGAGAACACACTGTGGCTTTGTGTGTCGGATGTTGTGCGCTCACACTCAGACCTGACAGTCTAAGTTCCTTCCAATGAGACACTGTACACTTTCCCCAAAAACATGATAATTAGAGCACAAGCTGTTCCACAGATCCAGAGAAGGGTGTGTGTGTGTGTGTTTGACCTGTCAGCAGGGACGGGTTTGTTATTTTGCACTAAACACAACATATAATATACTATACCTGTAGATATTTTCAAATTAAAAGCCCTTGGATGCTGTCCTGAGTTAATTAAGACAACAGGAAGTGTGACATTTGTGTTAATGTTGTTAAAAACAGAAGCTGGGCAATTTTTTTTTTTTTTTTTTGCTTTATCCAGAAAATTGGGAAACATTCAGAGTGTGTTTTTAGTTAGTTGTTGTTTTCTGATTCCAGAGAACGGAATCTGATCTGGTCTGACAGAATCAGATTAGGAGACTTTTTAAAATGAAAAACACAAAGAGATAAAGACAGAAATCTCTTTCCAGATGAATTTGTCTCAGTTTTCCTTCCACAGAAGATGTCACAGTGTTGGTGCCTCAGTAATAAACAGTCCTTCCTCTCCAACACACAGTAATGATCTCTGACCTGATTACCATGCAGTGGAACACCTTTACCTGCTCTTTAAAATGGGACACTTCAGTCTCCATCCTGTTAGCGTCCACTCTCTTTGTGATCAGTTATAATAGCAGGGAGGGACGAGTGACAGCCACGGACAATGAAGTGGAGAGAGAGAGAACAGGAGGGGCGGCGGTGCAGAGAAAACATTTCCAGTCGGAGGCTGTTAGAGCTGCTAATGAAAAAGGGAACATCTGACTGCAGAGTGACGAACCTACAAACATCAACACAGTTCATCATTCTGCAGTTTCTTGGCCTCTTCCTCTCTGTGACATTCAGTCTGAATCAGCTGACGAGGACGATGAAGTCCGGAGGTTTCCTGCCGTCTGCAGATGGAGCAGCTGTCGGCTCCACTCATCTTTATTTATGTGACCCAATATCACAAATCACAAGTTCTCCTGCAGGGGCCTAACAACCTGTGCAGCTCATGTCTATCTGATTCAGATAAGAGAAACCTTCAGGGGGCGAAATAAAGAGCAGCAGAGGAGGACACACACCTGCCACAGATCCAGATACACAACCTGATCCAGAGGACAGACTCAGTAGCTGTCAGCTTGCAGTCACTCCTGTGAAAGAACAAGGACTTTAAAGAAGAACCAGGCTGTGGAGAAGCACCTGCAATGAGCCGAGCAGGAGCCGCCAACAGACCAAAGCTCCCCCAGCTCACAATAACACAAACAGAGACTGAAGACAAAGTGTGAGGGGGAGGTCAGAAACGAGTGTGTTTGTGTGTTTATGCGGGTCATCACACACATCCAGTCTATCTGCCTATCAGCTATCTGTTGCACAAACATAACACGGCAGCTCGATGTGATTACCGCTCAGCCGCCACCTTTTGTTAATGAAGCTCTTCTCTGAAAAGGTCACTGCAGCCGCAGCGATGAGGAGCCATAAGGCGGCCATCTTCCTCCATGTTTACACACAAACGGCGTCAGGAGAGAAGGGTCAGAGGATCCACAGCCGGGAGGAAGAGAATCGGGTCAAGATCTCAGACGGACAAAATGCTCAGACTCACAAAAACGTGACAACATGAGAACAGTAACAAAACCAAGTTCAACGACAAGCAAGAAGGAAAATAAAGTCGGCAGTGAGCTCCGAGCAGGCTTTCACAACACTGAGTGTGAGTCGTCTCTGAAAAGTGAGGATAAGTTAAATTTTTGGGTTTCTGAAGAGGCTGAAATGAAACCTGGAGTCTCAGATCCTCAAACCTCCGGAGAGCCAACAGGCTGTGTGTTTTAGACAAGAGTGTGAGGCAGAAAAACAATTCTTGAGTTCACATCTGACAGATTTTATTTATGTGTCGTTTCTGCTTTGAGGATTTGGAGTCCGCAGTTCGGACTAAAGAAACAGCTGCTCCTCCTGCCCATTTACCCCACAGAGGGGGCAGAAACTGCACCAGCTCTGCGCTGCTGAAGACACCGACAGGCCGTCCAGGAGTCTCCTGGTCTGATGTGGATCCTCCTTCCTGCCTCCTGAAGTCGCGCTTTGATTCAGCGTATCATTAACAGACTTGTCTCTGAAGGGGCCGTCCTAATTTCTGCGTTTCAACTTTAAACAGGTCGTTTTATCTCTGAGCAGCATTTTCTCATTCAGGCTCTGGAGCTCATTAAGCTGCTATCTTAAAGAAGTTTTTCCTCGTTTCTGAGTTCGTGGAAATCAGCTGTGCTTCTGCTTTCTGAACAAACCTAAATGAGGCTACAAACCAGGAAGCAGATCCAGGATCCTCACTGATCAGTCCTGCTCTGTTACTTAAAGTTGAACCTTCTGAGGTGGACTGAGACACTGAATGAAGACGTTCTCTGGTGTTTACTCCAAATCAAACGTGTTTCTGTTCTTCAGTCTTCTGCTCCTTTGATTCTCCTGTAAAAACTTTTTCCTGTAAAGTTTAGCAGGAGACATCTCCGTCTGTTCCCCTCAGATTCAGATTTGTCTCTTCACTTTCTGCTTTTCATGAAAAAAGGAGAAAACTGTGTAGTTGGATTGAAGAACCAGAGAAATGGGAATTCCTCGTACGAGAGAAACAAAAAAACTCAACAGTTTTCTGGGACGGTTCAGCAGCGACGCTCCATTAACACGGTGTTAAAAGCAGCCGGTCCCTGTTCGCTGCTGCTGTCAGTTAATTCTTGTTGTCAGGACTGTTAAACCCACAGAGGGTAGGGGAGAGGAGGGGGGCTAATATAGACCAGCTAACTCCCTAATCCCCCATACTGGAAGGCTGAAGCCTCCCGAGTCCGACTGCAACAAAATAGGAAACACTGAAAAGCAGCAGCAGTTTTTTCGCTTCAGGCTCTTTGGTGTTATTAAACATCCCCCCCCCCCCCCCCCCCCCAACATGTTTTATTCACCAACACTTTCAGAGTCACAACCTAATCACAAACTTCATGCGGCCCAATTTTGGTCCAGGAGCCGACCGCTGATCTCGACCAGCCACCGAAATATAAAGTTGCTCATTTTCTGAATCTCAATAACGCTTTCTGAATTAATATTTCCACCTTAAAAAAGCTGCTCAGAGAACTCACCTGAACTTACCTTTTGCAGTTCTGTTTTTTCTCTGAGCAGTTTGTTCTCCAGGATGGAAACTAAAACCAGTCGACATCCAAAAATAAACACAATAAACAACCACGTCTTTACTAAGAAGCAGCTCATCACTCAATATTTAACCGAGTAACGCTGATTCCGTCTCGCAGCTTTCATGTATCTGGGCCGGTGAGATCGATACCTCATCAGCTCCTGGTGATGCTGATGTGCTGCTGCAGGAATGTAACAGTCTCCGGCCTCCTGAACGCCGTGTTGTTTATCTGCACCCTCCTGGCAGCATTTTGATCTGAGATCATTAAACAGCTTTTGGTTTGGCGGTGCTTCTGTGGAGCACCATCTCCAGGACAGGCTGATTTCCTCAGTAGAAGTATGTGAGCAGGATTAAGCGGGAGGAGACGGTGTCATCGGCCTCGACACAGCAGCTGTCGAGAGAAAAGCTTTTTTTAAAATCCCAACGAGCTTCAGCTTATTTAGTTAGACATCCGTGTCAAAGCCACAAATAAACACGCTGATCGGCGGGTCAGCGGGAAACCTAACCTTCTCTGAGGGGTGTTAGAAATAACAGCTGACCTCAGACTCTCTGTGAACCTTCTCCTCACGTGGACTGCGGCTGTTTGTTACGATCTTCTGTGTTTTGTGGTGATGATATCCTGGTTTTGTGCGTCGTTGTGGTAGTTGTGTAGTTTTTGTGTCCTCCTCCTCAGATGTCCTAACAATGAGCACTGAAGGTTCTTCTGTCCTGATGAAGACGATGAAAGAGTCTGTTGATGGAAACGCTGTCCGCTGATTTGATGGGACGGTCATTAATGATTATTAATGATTATCAGTGATTATTGTTGATTATCGATGATTGTTGGTCATTGTTGGTGGTTGTTGAGGAGGGCGTGGTGTCGGCTGCTCAGGATGGCGGTCTGGCTTGAGTGACCGATGAGCACTCACTGCTGTGAGCCTAACGAAGGGCGCCGCCGTCATGTCAGCGTCGTCCCTGACAACAGGCCATCGGGTCCCCGACCTCAGTGGACAGGAAATTAAGTAGAACGCACTGCAGCTGTGTGACGTCAGAAGAACAGGAGTTTATGTGTTAAGATGAACTGTCTGTTTCTGTGTGTGTGTGTGTGTGTGTGTGTGTGTGTGTGTGTGTGTGTGTGTACCAGTAAAGGTTAAGGTGACAGGTGTGATATCTCAGGTAGGAGATGTAATGTGCAGAGTGTGAGGAGAGCCGGGCTGTGGCCTTTTATATAGGTTAACCTGATCAGTGACAACATCAGCAACTTTCTCACACACACACATCCACAGACACACACACACACACACACACACACACGAAAAATTATCTTTGGTGTCACCTGATTAAATGAGCTGCCTTTAGTCTTCGTTCTCTGGAGAAACACTGAAAGTTTGTGTTCAATAAAGTTGTGTGTTGTGTGTCGAGTGTGTCTGAGCCCTGAGGACACACACACACTGTCGCACACTATGGCAACACACTAAATGTGCTGTAATGGACCAAACCTTTATTTGTGTTAAACAGACACAAAAACACAAAGTGCGACAATAAAAAGGCAACAATCACAGAAAGGAGCGTCAGTGTCAACAAAAATCAGCCGTCTACCTGATGACCAAAAATAAAACTGTCAAAATCCGTGTAGTGTTGAAGCCTATGGGGAAATGTCCCTCCTCCTCCTCATGCTCTCGGGCTGGATGCAGATGTTTCCTGCTGAGGAGGGGACTCGGCAGGATCGGGTCTGAAGTGGACTTGGATTATTGATTGTCTTATCTGTGGACTGGAGCTGGAGGCCTCGCTGGTTATCTATCACAGGTCATCGTGTCGACATCGTCCTGTTTCAGTCTCTCTCTCTCAGCCGGTGTTTGTGTTCTGCTCCTCGGGGAGATGAAAACATGAAAAGTTTCGGTTCGGTGCAGGCTGACCTGCACAACTGATCCTCTTTAAGCTGGCTGCTATCAGCTGCACGCTTGGTTCTGGTCTGCAGGGTGCTGCATGTTATTAGGATTATCGCAGGGCGGCAGAGGACCAGAAGAGCTGCCGGCGCTTTGATAAGTACAAACTACCCGCCCTGTTCTTTCCAAGCAGCTCTTGTCGTGCGACATTTTGGCAGGACAGCCCGTCACGGAGCGAGATGAGGCTCAGCTCTTTAATGGAGAGGTGAACTTTTCAGCAGCTGCTCCGCTGAGACTAAAGCTCCTCGACGGCCTTCATGTGATTAAACGCGCCTTCATTAACGCTGTCTCTCTCTGTGTCTGCAGGCGGTGGAGACAAACCTGGCCTCCAAAGACAGTCACTGGGTGTTTGTCAACGAGGTGAGACAACAGACACACAACACCATCACCACAACCTGTGACACAATCAGTCGACTGTCAGCTGAACTCAGTTATAGACTGTTTCTTTAAATTCCAGGATGGTTTATTTAGCCGGCTGTTTCTGACATTTACATCAACATGTTGCTGCTTTTACAGCCAAATTTAGTCTGTTTCAGTGTCCACATTCAGGCTTTACAGCTAAAAACTCTGAGTGGTTTCTTTTTTCTGGATAAAAACTGTGTAAAGCAGAATAACAATACGTAGAAAGTTAAAACAGAAACAGACAGCAGCTACTTTTCTTTCTCCGTCAGGTTGTGAACCTTCAGAAGCTTCCACTCTTTTGTTTTCCTCTTTTGAATGATCTTCCCATTTTAATTCCTCACGCTGCCCTCAGTGTCCAAACTGTTCTCAGCCAATTAACTGAGCTGACAGGAGCGTTAACGGCATAATTCAGGGGGAGATGGGGGAGTGTCTGAAAACCTCAGAGATCCTTTTCACTGCCTTCTCTTTACCTCCCAGCTCGCCCCCCCAATCCACTTTAAACTCTCTGCTTTGTTTGAAAGTCACCATTTAACTAATTATACTCTGCGTTTTTAATTAACCAACAGAGTGATGCTGCTCATCCTCCAGAGCCTTTTTTTGGGTGGGGGGATAAACGCCTCTTTGTCCCAGTTCCACTTCTGATGTGCGATGTGGTGCAGCGTGTCGTTCCCGCTCAAGGCGTCTCTTTTATCAGAAAGTGTTTAAATCATCCAGAGTTATTCAGCTCCTTTCTTTCCTTCCCCTCCCTCCTACTCACACACCTTCTCCCCTTCCTTCCTTCCAACTCAGCCTTCTTCTGTACAAAAACAGAAAACTCTTCCATTTCTTCCACAGAAAAAAGACAGAACTTCATTTAGAGTAAAACTGGAACTGTGTCAGTCCCCTCCAGGCTTTTATTTTGAAATGTCAGTTCAGTTCTTTTTTTTTTTTATTTGCCTCCTGAGTTCACAAATACAAAATATGAAAAGTAAATAAAAATTTCGAAGTTAGAAAAGAACCAACAGCACCTGAAGGCAGCACGCTGACCTGAAGGGCCTTTTATAAAAACATTACAGCTCCACAGTTTAGTCTTCGGCGCCTCCTGGTGGTTGATGAGTTCAACATGATCTTATGTTAAAGATCGCAGCGTACTGACAGAAATATTCCAGATATTTTCATTTTAATTTGACAAGTGAGAAGCTTTAAACAGCTGGAGGAAGCAAAGTAAACAGCTGATGGTTGTACAGATGAGCTGAGTGAGGCTCCGAGCCAGTTTTAAATCTCTGTTTATCTATTTTACATTCATGTGGAGCTTCTCTACTCTCAGCAGCTACTTCGATCATTTATTAACAGAAAGCTGTTCTTTCTCCGGTCGTTTGAAAGGTCATAAAACCACACCAGGAAATCAGGATTTTACATGTGGCTAACATCAGGCCTGATAATTCAACTTAAAGCAAATAACATCAGAAAATTGGGAATAAAGTGTCGACCTCCAAACAGGCTTCATGTGAAACCTTCTCACTGAAAAATCTATCTCTGGAGGATTTCGTGGCGTCAGCGGGCTCCAACAGGAAGCAGAGCTAGTTTATAGTCCTGGACGGCGCTGCAGTAAGATGTCAGGTGTGGCGTGGACAGGTAGAGCTGATTTCCATCTCCTCTTCTTCCCCTCCTGCTAACCCTAACCCTGAAGACCAGTTCTGACCTCCAGAAAAATAAGAGTCAACAACAGCTCGACAACTTGATCCACACAAACCGCTTTACCCCAAAAACAAGCAGAGTCTGAAGTCTGTCGCCGGTCAGAGCTGACGGGAAACTCCAGAGATCTAAATGAAAAGTTTAGTGTTGGATAGTCAGAAACAGGAAACAGTCTCTGATCCCAAAGAGATCAGAAAACAACAAATCAACCGGTTTCCTCATTCTGTGTCTGCTCGTTGAGAACTCAGAGGTTTGGATTTAATGTTCATTCAGGTCGTCGTCAACGAGTCAAATCTGTTCCTGTTGTGTTTTTGCTCTACAAACACACCGACTGCAGGTAACACAAACCACAACCACACAACTCTGACACCAATTAAAAAGACCTGTGGAATGAGGGGTGGAGAGGTGAACTGAGACGAGCCGAGTCCTCAGACGGAACCAGCTGCAGTCGGCTCGGCGTCTCGCCGCTCAGACGCCAACTTCAACTTCAAGTGTTTAACGGGAGAACATTTCAGCTCTTCACCTGCAGGTCTGCAGGTCGGCGGTCCTGCAGGGAGGAGAACCCAAAACGTGATAACTACTGAACGTGACAGAGAAGTTTCCTGGTCCTGGTTCAGGTGACATGAGGAGCTCAGATGATCTGCAAAAGGCCCCACAGCTGGACAGACCCGAAGAAGGCGCTCCTTCAGAGACGTGTCGTCTTTGTTCTCTTGCTTTAAGGTTGTAATTCAGAAATGAGTAAACGTTAAACAGAAGCTCGTTACTGATCCGCTCACTGAAGATGGAAATGGACTCGGGCTGTAAAAGACCGCCGTGACTCGCTTTGAAATGCAAATCAGATGCTGTGAGAACAAAAACAGGAAGTCCAGGTTACATTACAGCTACGGCAGGTGTGGCAGTTAAACCTTCAGTCCACATCGACCGCCACATGGAAATCAGCTCCTGCTTTCCTGATTAATCAGGTTTAACAGCGCTCATCTGTTTCCTCCATAAATGTTATTTGTAGTGTTTACAGTACAAATCCATACAGACTGTCTCCTTCTTTGGCTCCAATCAGAATGAACTCTGTCCTTTTTATTTAACTGGAGGTCTTTCAGTTAAATCTGCGTGTAAAGAGTGTCAGTAACTTCCTGTGTTGAACTGGTGATCGAAGAACGATATTCTACGGTGGAGAGGATTGTTTGTGCCGCAGATCTGATTCAGGACAGTAAACATCTCAGCTCTGTCAGTGAAGAGCTCTCACCTGATTCCCATGATCCTCTGCTTCACCTCCTGTTCCCTCTCAGCATCATCGCCCTCTTCAGTCCGCCTGCACCTGAGCGCAGGTCATTTCTGTCTGACTGTGACTCTCTTCAGCTTCCATCTGCTCCATGAGTAGTTTGAATATACGAGCTGCAGAGTGAAATAACATAAAGCAGAAAGAGTCCTTCAGTATATCAGCTCACCTTTTCCTCAGCGATCCTCCAACTCCTGTAAAGCCCCGAAATAAGCCTTAATATGATATTACCTCAAATAAAAATAAAACGTGGTTCATCTGAGTCAATGTTAAACTGTCTCACCAGGGAAGAACTCAGTTTGTTACCTGAAACAGAACCTTCACGTTTCAGCTGATCTAACCTGGTTCTGGTTCCTGGATCTGAAATGAACAGGACGACAGTCCGTCCCTTCAGAGCTCAGAGTGTCACTGAGGAGCTGCAGTCGGTTTGTTTTTCTTTTTAGAGCCTTTAACCCGACGGATGGTTGAGAAAAAGAAGTTAAATAACAAAGGTTGGATATCTGATTACTCCGTCCAGGAAACAATCAGCTTTCTGTGTCACAGCAATTAAAAGTTAGTAAATGAAGGTTTTGTCTTCGACACCGTCGGTGAGGTTTTAGAAACGCCACCATTTCCTCATGAACACAACAACACCACAAACTTCCTGTTTCTGCTCCAATCAGTCGTCCATCTGTGAAACTCTGTTTGTGTCTCTGCAGGAAATCAGCGACACGGAGATCCTGGAGCTTACCCACAGTGCACTGGGGCGCATGACGGTGATCCGTCAGATCTTCCCGCTGTGGAAGGACAGCAACACCCGCTGCATGAGACACAACCACCGGATCTCCTCGCTGCTGTGCGACCCGCAGGAAGGATACCTGCAGAACCTGGAGGTAACCTGCTGGAGCCGATCATTCTGAAGGCATCGACGTTCACCAAAACACAAAACAGTCTGGATCTGCTGCCCTCTCACGGAGCGTCACGTGTTGTGAAGATTTCTGAGCAGTGAAGTTGTCTGAGTTGTGTTGTGTTGTGTGTCCTCTTGCGTGTCGTTCATTTCATGTCTCTGTGTGCGTTGAACTTTGTTTCACGACTAATAATCATCTAATTGGACTCATTTCAGTGAATCTGCTCACACTTTGTGTGTAGCAGCCGTCAAGGCGACAAACTGTCAGAACGCACACAAACACACATGGACGTGTGGCTGACATTTAAAAACAGCAAGCTGAACAATTAGCATAATTCACGCTGACAAATGTTTTTTCTTCACGTCTTGTCGTGACATTCGTGGCGATGACATCGGCGGCGTGTGAACCAACAGGGACGGCGCCGAGGTCACTCACTTCCTTTTCATCCGTCCATCTTCACGTTCTGATCTGTCTCTCTTTCGTCTTTCTCGTCTTCCTGCCTCCATTTTTCTCACCGTCAGATTCAGATTGGACAGATCAGCTGATTCTGCAGGGATAACAGCTCTTCTGTCTTCGTCCCCTTTAACCTGCTTTACGTCTCCTGATGATTTATCTTTCTCGCTGTCCTTTGTCTCTTTTGTTTGCCATTTTCTTTATCTCTTCCAAACCTCATCTTTTCTCTTTTTCAGTTTCGTCTTGGTGCTCATATTTTAGATTCTCTTCTCGCTCGCTCCGTCTTCACCCTGTCCTTCTTTTCTCCAGTTTCCTCCTTGACCTCCAGTTGTCCCCTCTGATGAAACACCATCTTTGTCTCTCTAATCCATAAAAAGAAGGTTCAGTCTTTTTTTAAATGGCTGAAGAGGAAACCTTTAAAGCTTGTGATGGTTTCAGACGTTTTAGGTGAGTAAAGTGTGACGTTACTTTGACATGAAGACCGATCGACTGTAACGAGATGAGGTCACTAATTAGCAGCCGTTGGAGTTTATTTGGAGAACGTCTGATTTCTTTCTCCATGTTGACAGATGTTAGTGAGAGCAGGTGTTGTGTTCAGGGACCTCAGGTCAACACGAAGAGGAAGTCCAGCCTGCTCAGCATCAGAGGGCGAGACAGGAAGTCATGTAGAGGAGAGGACTGATCTTTTTCCTCTTTTCCTTTTTTCTTGTTTATATTCTTGTTGTTCTTTTTCCCATAAAACTTTTGTTTGTGTGTCTGTGTGTTGTCATCACTAAGCTGCTGCAGCTCATTGGACTTAACTGGGCTGTTGTTGATGTGTGTGTTTTGTGGATCTGTGTCCAGATTAGCTGCGAAGGTATTAACGTGTGAAACAAACTGTAAACACACAGATCTGAACAAACACATTAATCCCATCGGATGTTTGTTGAAGCTGACAGACTCCGCCCCCTTCCAGGTGTCCAACCTCTACCTGTACGACAGCGTGCTGATGCTCGCCAACGCCTTCTACAGGAAGCTGGAGGACAGGAAGTGGCATAGCATGGCCAGCCTCAACTGCATCAGGAAGTCCACCAAGCCCTGGAATGGAGGCTGGTCCATGTTGGAGACCATCCAGAAGGTACACACGCTACACAAAAAGGTCCGTCTGATCAGTTCAGACTCAGAATGTTTGGATTTAATAATTGGCACTTACATCTTTGTAAGTCCATTTTTGGGCTCACAAGCAAAGACCAGTTTGAAATGAAGTGACTGTTCTGGTGAAAGCTGAGCAGGTTGTTGGTTATTTTCTGGATCTCAGACTCGGTCTGGTTGGACAGAACTCAAACTGTCGTACGTTGTGTTGTACCGGAGTTTAATTGAAGCAGTCTTTGAAGCCCGAGCGAGCGTGCGGAGGAGAACATTAAAGTATAATTAGGTTTCTACACGGAGCTCAACAAAGTCTTTGTTAGCAAAGCGTGAAACATGAAACAGCCTCAGCTCTGATCTCCATCGAAAACCATCAACATCTAATTGGTCAAAGATTTTCTCACATAAGTTGAAAAACATTTGTTCCTCCGCTGAAGAACATCTTTTGGTTTTTCTCCTTCAATTCACTGAAGTGACTTTGATTTCCTGCATCAACGCAAGTAGAGGTCAAAAAAACACCTTTTCTTTTTCCATTTGTTGTGTGTCTGTGTGTGTTAATTAACTTGACCCCCGTTAAAGAAGCTTATTTGTGATTTTTTTTGTTTGTGGTCTTTTTCTTTTTTCTCTGTTTGATCTTCTTTCTCATAAACACTGAGGTGAAACTCACACAGCAGTTTATTGTGTGTCCGTGAAAACTGCTGCTAAAGAATGTGTCGGCCGTCAGTTTTGTGTGTTCTTTTTTTCAGTTAAATTTATTTTTGTGTGTCTTCTCATTTTGCCATGCTTTTATTTTGAAAAGCAGAGCTAAATGTTTGGACTTTTCTCTGATATGTGGATGTGAAGAGCTTTTCATCCTGTCTGTTGTCACGGTGATAAGTGAAGCAGCATCCAGGACGCCTCCCACCCTGTACGACTACACGCTCTGGGATGTTCAACAATGCAAACACAAAGCGTCTTCAGCTGTAAACACTGACACACAATGTTCAAACAACGCTGAGTGACTTCAGGTAGGAGGGTCACAAAGGAACACAATCCGGCAGAACAGATCCATAAATCTGAGGGATTATCGGAGGATTAAAACTGGATTTCACAACGACGGAAAAATTGCAACCTCCTTAAGAGGAAGCGAGGAAAATAAAAGTCCATTTTGAGACGTCTTCACTGACGAGACGTCACGTTCTGGTTTATTTTAGCTGTTCTTTAGTTGTTGGATTTGGACGGAGGACCAACTTTGTACCAAACTGCTCCGAAGCCAAAGCAAACATCAGGAAACATTTTTCTCCTGCAGGTGACAGTGAGCCGACCTTTGCGGCTGACAGAGGAACATTTGTTTTTCTGGCCGTCCTCACAGTCCAACGCAAACGATGGAATCTGTGGCCTTTTGGCGACCGGCTGATATTTCCTGTCTCATCCGTCTGACCTGTATTTTCTGTGAGAGCAGAGATCAACGAGCATGAATTAATAAAGCTGATCATTCATTTATAAACTGACTCATTAGGCGTCTATATGGGTTCCTGTCCTCTCTCCGGGTTTCCATGGCGATTGCTGCTCGTTCCCTGCTGGGGTTTCCATGGAGCAGACAGGAAGTGATGCGGCTGTTCTCCCGCTCTTCTTTGTGTGATTTTTGCCTCCACGCCGTCTCGTGGTCAGAAAAACTGACCTTTTTTTCTCAGATCTGTCAGCTGATTGAATAAAAATAGAAATTCAGGCCGTTTAATGAGCTAATTTGATAACATCATGACCCCTGACCCGAGTCCTGTTTCCATGGTAACCAGGTGATCAGTCACCACCAGAGTCTCAAGTTTAAATGAGTTCCACTGTTGGTTTTTTATCCTCTGTGATCTTTACAGCACTCTCTCTCTCTCTCTCTCTCTCTCTCTCTCTCCCCCCCTCCTCCAGGGCAACATCACGGGTCTGACAGGCACGATGGATTTTAAGGACAGCGGCTCCAACTCCCATGTCCAGTTTGAGATCCTCGGCTCCAGCTTCAGCGAGACCTTTGGCAAGGACATCAAGAGGGTGAGTTCTCAGAGTTTCCCGTTAAATGAACAACCTGGAAAGTTGAGTTTACATGGCGCCACATCGCCCACACGTGTCAAACCCAAAATACCACACAACACCCTGCCATGTTGTCACCGCTCCATTATTCAGCGTAACACCCCTCCATCTGCCGACAAATGTTCACCACAATGGAAGAAAACAGATTTAGTTATTATGAGCCAGAGGTTGTGTGTCCGTCCAACATGTCGACTCTGTTACTGATACTAACAGAATTCAGAAAAAAAAAGAATGATCAACACGTGTTTTACCTGAAATAAACATCAGAACTCTGATCGCCGTTTTTAAAGATTCCATCAGAAAGTTCTGTGACCCAAGTGACAACAACTGCCCACAGCGCACACACATACACCCTTTGCCTTTTACACATGAACACAGACTATCACACAACCAACCTTGACACATTTTTCTCACACTCCTTCACACACACACACACTCTTGCAGTCAGTTAATTTCACTTTTGGCATCTTTCCATCTGAATATTTCTGAGAATCTGGAGTTGACCTGCTGCGACCTGAGCGGCTGCCAAAAAAAAGACATTTTAGGCCGAAACATTTCAGAGGACGACGACACACACGACGGGTTTGAAAAATGTCCCCCTCACTTTCCTCTGTCTTGTTTTTGTGATCTCCTCAGTTTTCAGAATAGAAGTCTGTTGGACCTTTGTGTCCTTTAGTCTCTGGTCAGCTCTGTGATTGAATTTTCTCCGACGTCTCAGTTTTCTGTCGGTTTCCGGCTCCTGCTGAAGGAGCTCAGGAGGCTTCAGTGTCTCCACATCAGCCTTCTTCTGACCTCCATCTTCCCCTGGACCATCACAGGTGCATTGTGGGAGCTGTAGTTGCTTAAACCATCTCAGTCATCATGCAGCAGTTTAACGTTGATCGGCCTTAATTAGCACCGCTAACACTGTAAGAGATGAATCAATACGTTCATTCATTCATTCACTCATCATCTTCTCCTCTGATCCATGTCCGGGTCACTGGGGCTTCTGCAGCTGGGTAAGGGGCGGGGCCAACCTGGACAGGGCCTGAGTCAATAGAGATGGTTAAATCAGATTCATGTATCTGCGTCTGACCTTTTTCATCTTCTGCGGTCGATCAGACCGTCACGTTAATACGGAGCAGAATAATAATGGGGCATGGACCCGTTCTGCTGCCGGAGAACAGAAAGGAGCGAGACTCTGCCAGTCAGCTGCTCAGTCCTCCGACTTAGAGAAGTAAAAGAGGGAAGCCAGATGAGAAGAGGAGAGGAGAGAAGATGATGATGATGAAGGATGATCGGCGGTGAAAACAAATCTGCTCACATTTAAATGTGTTCAGTCATGAAAAAAAGAGGAGCCGTTCACACATGGGTGGAGGAGACGGTTCTCATTTTGAACTGAAATGAAAATCTCAAACGAATCCAGGGTCAGATCGCTTAGGTTCGCCGTTGCCATGACGACGGATCCGTTTCCTCGTAGCAGCAAAAGTCAAATGAGATGAAGTCATTCGTTCTCAATCAGCAGATACCTGAGAATCAGTTTACAAGCAGTCATAACAATCAGGATGATTTAGCAGCTTGCATGTACAGTGTGTGTGTCTGTGTGTGTCTGTGTCACACACAGACACACACACACACACACAGAGCAGTTGCTGCAGTAATGAAGATTTAATCACCTGGCCTCTCATCCTGACTTATGAGTCCCTCTGTGTTACATAATGACCATTAGGAGGACAGAGGCCCATACATCTCTCACACACATGCACCACAACACAACTGCAACACAAACAGACACACTCACACTGTTATTATTCCTGTCACATACTCATAAATGAGACACAGTGTTATTAACATGGAGTGAATGGAAGCTCTGTAAATTGCCTCAGTTGTCATCACCATACGTCTGAATATGGATCTGTATCTTCATACATCAGCAAACACACAAAATCAGCAGTGTGAGACACGGCTGTAAACAACAACACAACAATGTTGTTGTCTATCTTCTAATTGGAGTCCTGCAGCTTCGTCTGGAGAGCATCAGTGTCACCCTGGAGCAGGATAAAAGTCCTGATCAGATAATCATGTTATCCTCTGAAGGGACCAGAGACGGATCTGCAGGTCGAAGCTCTTCGGTGGATTTTCTTCACGGCCTGTTTAGTTTGAGATAAATACGTTTGAAGTCCGACTTTGATGGCCTTGAATCATTCTGAATATGTGGAACTTTTTGCTGGTTGTCCCGCTGAGGACTCAGACCGGAGTTTGAAACCTGCAGGAGATCAGAGCTAGTTAGAAGTCGGAGAGCTGATCCGTCTGATTAAAAACAGCGATTGGCCGGCGCTCCCGCAGGCGAGACCATAACGTTCCGACACCGATGATGGAAAAGGACGCCAAGACCGGAGCTGTGTTTTCTTTTCCCGCCGTTCGATGGAGGGAGATTTACTGACAGCAAATTACAGCCAAGACACATCAGAAGTGAATGAGATGAGAAAAGTGAGGACTGATAGATGGGACAACACACGGGGGGGCGGAGGAAAGAGGCAAATAACATTTCAATCTCTATCAGGGCGGATATGGGGGGGCGGGGGTGTTTCATCTGTGGGGGAGTATTTACTTTGAGAAATGGCCTCAGGAAGAGAAGGCGGAGGCATGGACAGCACGGGAACATGGAGATGGAGATTTGGATAACACTAACACTGTAGGGGGAAATGAATGGAGGGCTGATATGTCACACAACATCTACCTGAAACTCTATAAAAGTTTCCTCGAGACGTAAACCAGACGGGAGATAAACTCTGAACAGATATTGAGCTCCGATCAGAGTTTATTTTCTGTGTTGGACTCATTTCGTTTGTGCAGCTGAATGTCTCCTCTGTTTAAGATCATCAGAACAGATTCCTAAACTTAAAGTAAGTCCAGACTGAACTGCAATTTGGAGATGCCAACACAAAGAAAGATTCTCCAGGACACTTTAATCAGGAAGAGGAGCAGGTGGCCTCTGACCTCTCAGACTGAATAACGGCTTCCCTAAAATGCAGTTATAGATTCTTCAGATTGTGTCACTGCTCTTATTCTACAATAACACCGAGACGCCTTATTCATGATTGATGATGTTTACACGCGTTCACACCAGCTCGTCATCTTCCCATCTCCCGTCTATCTGTCGATTCTTCTCTCCCACAGAAGAGCTGAAGAGGCTTCCAATTACTTTGCCGAGGACGGGAATTACCAGCCATTTGTCCATAATGGAAGCTGCATTGTTACTGGCCCTTCTGAAATGAATCCATTAGTAATGTTGGAGAACGAAAATGAGCCTCAGACGGTGCTAATTTCAAATCCCTGAGGTAATTTGGAGTCATTAACAACAATTTGTGTCTTTGAAAACTAGAAGCTTGGTAATTTCTGTGAATAATATGTGGAACAAGATAGATATTTTTCTGCGTTTTTCATTTTTCCCCAAAGTCATAAAGATATAGTCTTTTGTTCTCTCTATCAGGCTGTGTTTGATGAACAACCACTGAGCTCTTGAACATCCCTTAAAGAAATCCAAAATTAGTCTGAGCAATAAGAGCAGGACAGAAATTCAAAAAGCTGTCATGAAGCACAGTGAGAGAAAAAACAGATGTAATGTTTACATTTCAGAAAGGACCGACCATGAAACCGGCCGTTCGGTCGGACCGTCACATTTTCAAGTTCTAAACAGAATCATTAAACACAACACGGACTGAACTGGACCGAACTCCTCCACAGACTTTTAGTCAAACATATTTTATCTTTTAGCATGGAAGCATCGATGCTCCGCTTTGGGCTCCACCTCTTTGGGGTCCTGGGGGGTGAGCTCTGGGAAACATGTCGGTTCAGTAACTTTGATTCCTTTTGAGTGTTTATTTTCAGATGACATTAAGAACTAAAGTCTGAAAACGCTTTTGTTCCAAACCAGCAACCTTTACTCGTCATCTTAAAGACAAATTAAGCATTTTGTGGTGAAAGTGTGCGTTGGAGTTAATGTCTTGAGCGAGAATTCAAACAAAAGAAAACATATTTTCTTTTAAAGTTTTGTGATCTGGTGAAGACAGAAAGTGAAGCAGCAGTGGATCCCTGCAGCGGTGTAATTATCCAGTGCCCACGCTGCGTCTGTAGATGAACAAAACAGGTGGAAACACACACGCACACATAAACACTAATTGACATTCATATTGGTGTGTTTTTCTTTGAAAAGGCCCCAGAGAGCGAAGCTTTGTGTAGATTAGAAACATCAAAGCCGTTCCATAATAGTAAAATGCATCAGAGACTTTCCTGTAAAGGGAACCAGCAGCGTGGAAGTTGGAGTCCTGATCGGAGTGTGTGTGTGTGCGACAGAGGTTACACTAATGTGTGAGTCTGAAGTCTGGCCTTGTCCTTGGAAAAATAAGAGTTTACTTCAGCAGAATTATTTCACTTTTTCTTAAACACAATGTGTGTGTGTGTGTGTGTGTGCTTTTACTTTAGCCACTTTTCCCTCAGCCCAACAGCAGAAGTCGGGGGGGACTCTGGGTGAGTGTTGGCGTTTTGCTCTCCTGTTGGGAGATCGATTTAGAGAAGTACAGCCGGCCTCGCTGTTCCGAGGATGGGGGGGGCTGACGTTTGTGGAGTGGGGAAGGAGGACAGGAAGCGCTGTGGGGGGGCTCATCCGCCATGTTTGACCCCCACACGAGGAGAGAAGCCCAGAAACACCAATGATGGATGAGAAATCTCCATCCATCATTCCAGATCAGATTCATTTCAACTGAAAACTACATCAGTCCAGGAACAATGAGTCAGAAAGCTCAGTGATAGAGATCCAACAGCGTTCAGAGCATTTTCATTTTGTCTCCCTGAAGGAAACCTCCCTTCATCACATCCCTCTAAGATTCGGCCCAAACTGAGTTCTGTCAGGAAGAATGTGGCTCCGTGTTCGACTCAGGAGGCTGACTGACGTTTCACTGCAGCACTTGGTGGAAAACGTCACTGTTAACCCTGAGGGAGCCGGAGCCGCTAACTCCGATTCTTCTGATGATGTCAGCTGAGCAGCCTGAACAGAGTTTGTTCCACAAACTTCTGCACATCGGCTCCGATTATTCCTGACAATTATCAGAGCATTAATGGCACAAATAGATTCTCCAGAATGCCAGACGGTCCCGGGTGAGCTGCAGCTCTTTCTAACTGCAGCTTGTTCCGCTGACTTACGGCCACCACGTCGCTCTAAGAGGCCGATCATAAGAAGAAGACGGGACGAGGAGCATCTGAGACGGAGGGAGAGTTTCATTAGAGAACAATCTGCATCATGTTCTGTCTGATTTCAACAAAAAAAACAGAAGAGTTGAAAATAAAAATCCTTCAGTTTTCATTCGAGCTTTTGTAATAAATGAGTGAATCAGTTTTAACAGGTGGCGCTGAAACGGAACCATTCGTGACAGAAACAAAGAAAATGTCTTCACCGAGACAAAGAGGGGACGAGATGATTTTAACTTTACTGAGAACATCTTCTAAATATTATCAGCACGTGTCTCCAAAGACAACAGGCCGTCCTCAGCGTGTCCTGAAGGCTGAGACAAAATAAAAAGACCGCAAAATCACGAAAACTAACATTGAATCAAACATTAAAAAAAAAAAATTGCTTTGTTAGAGCGACTCTCTTAATTGGAAAAGATTAGAAAATTAGAAAAACTGAAATAATTTTTGCTTCTAAAGCTGCAATTTACTCCAAATTAAAGCTCATAGAAGTATTTTCTTGAATCTACTGACTGAAGGATGACACAAAATACTGCCGTCTGTCTGACACGAAGGGAGTCATTTTATTCAATATTTCTGCTGTGAACAGACTCAGCTGACATCTTAAAAAGGTTTCTGATGACCTAAAAGCAGAGGAGCTCCCGTATCCTCAGCAGTTCAAAGACTGCTGAAGATCGACCTTGTAATGAACAACAGATCATCAGCAGGTCTCTTTGCTTCCTGTTCAGGAATTGCCATTGGCTCCGCCCACACCTATTATACTTGCCCATTTTTGGATCAGACTGGATTTAGGGGGCGGAGCCAAGATGGCTGACTTGTAATTCTCGTATCCAGACTGATGGGACAAATCACACATCTACTGCTAATTTCTTTTCCCCCCAATCATTAGGAGCAAACATCCAGATCAGGGAACCTGTGTCACCACCAGAGCACAATAAACACAATTCACTGTGTCATATCTAACAGCAGCATCATCATTAGGAGAACATTAGCGGAGCAATTTGTTGCAGCCGACTGCGGGCGTTAGATGTGTTATTGTATGACCCGGGCTGGCTGTTTACGGCTCTGCAAACTGTACAACAAGAAACAGATAGTGGGATTAATTTCACCACGCTAATTAAGACGAGCCTTTAACGTTAACTGTCAGCTGAAGCTCATCGGAGCGTGCTCGATCACATTCCTTTATTAGCCTCCTCTAATGTCAGACTAACCTGTTTATATTCACACTGACGCATCGTTTGTTTCATCATATATATTTATTCCATGTCAGACAAGCAGTCCGTCAGAGACTTCATGTGCAGTTAAACGGAGCTCGTCCATAAAGAATGCAGTGATGAGGAGGAATGAGAAGGTCCGGACGTGGACGAGTTCAAGCCCATTCCCACGCCAAGTGTGTTTATTCACAGCGACATCACACACACGAGCATCTGGTGACAAAACAAATAAAACCGCTAAAAAAAACCAACACATCCACAGATCAGCTGTTCATTTACCGTCTGATGATGACCTAACTTTCTGATCAAATTACATTTTTCCCCAGTTAGGACAAAGTTTTTCATGTGTTTGTTCACACTGTCGTTCAGTTTCAGAGATACTCTGACAGAAAACTGAATGTCATGAGCTAACGTGCTAGCATGATGATTAGCAGTGAAGCTGATATGAATATCATGTGAAAATCCATCCAAATGTTGTTGAGATATTTTCTAAAGCTGAAACACAAAAACTGTTGAATCTGAAGTCAACAATGAAAATGATTTATTTCAGTTACTGGAATCCAATTTTAAAAGTTTGTCATGGAAATGAAGAGAAGCTGTCTGAAATATGCAGTGAATTCAGTGATATTCTGTGATTGGTGGACGGCGTGTCGTCTGTTTGAGGCTTTCAGTGTTTTGTTTTCTTTGTCCTAATCAGGTCGGGTTCGTTTTGTGTTGTGGCTAAAAGTGCGATCGATGAATGAATGAATCCTGCTGGAGTGGGCTGTTGGCATAGACATCTTTTAATTTGGTGCTCCCGCTCTCTCCAGGCTCGTCTCTTTGTTGCCGTCTAATTTTCAGCATCAGAACATGAAATGGTCAAATTTCAGCCACGCACACCTTCCCCTGGCAACTGTCACACAAAAGTGAGATCAGTAAAAGTGTCCGATGGTTCTGTTGTGTTTGTGCAGCTGGCGACCTGGGACTCCGTCCACGGACTGAATGGCAGCCTGAAGGAAAGTCGAATCGAGAATGGCATGCAAGGAGTGACGGTGAAGGTGGTGACCTTACTGGTAGGTGAACCAAACCACATGACAATAATCTGAATCTTAACGTATCCAAATCTCAGAAATCTGGATTATAAAGTGCCACCAGCAGGACGCTGACTGAATTACTCCAACGGCCAATCAGGTCTCAGCTGTGTGGCCACGAGCTCCTGAACGTTCATCTCTCTGCCGGTCTGCAGAGCTCAGCTCTGACTCCTCCCCCTGAGGCGCATCAGCACAGAGGAGACGCCGCTGTATCTGAGCAAGACTAAAACCGCCACACAGACACACATCAACTACACAACTTCTCAGAGTGCCTTCCTGCTTCAGGGAGCATGAGAACGTATTGGTGACTCTCCTGCTGTGGAAACAAAAGAAGACTTATTAATTATTAAATACCTTTATTCATTGATCAAGAGCCAACCTCACTTCTCCATCCTGATTGGGTGGTACAGGCTGTCAGTCACAGAGTAGCAACGCCCCCAGACCCATCCCTGCTGTGTGGTACATTTCTTTAGCCTCATCCTGCAGGTTGTGTTGAAGTTTGGACAGTTTTGTATCTCTGTATGTTGTGTCCCCCCCGCAGGAGGACCCCTTCGTCATGGTGGCAGAGAACATCCTGGGGCAGCCAAAGAGGTACAAAGGTTTCTCCATCGATGTCCTGGATGCCCTCGCCAAAATCCTGGGCTTCAAATATGAGATCTACCAGGTGAGTCCACGAGGACGATCCGAGCGTCATCGGCTGACTTCTTCGGTTTGTTCTAAAGTAAACGAAGCTGATGTTCCTCTCAGGTGAGCGACAGTAAATATGGATCTCAGCTTCCGAACGGCTCGTGGAACGGGATGATCGGTGACCTCATCAACAAGGTGAAAGCTTCAGGTCTGAAAGCTGAGCAGCAGAGTGTGTTCCAAAAACTGACTTTGTCTCCCTCCATTTTGTTTGCTTCCCTCCCTGCCTCCTCCAGCGAGCCGACCTGGCGGTGTCGGCCATCACCATCACCCCCGAGAGGGAGAACGTGGTGGACTTCAGCAAACGTTACCTTGACTACAGTGTCGGCATCCTGCTGCGGAAGCCCGAAGAAAAGATCAACATCTTCTCCCTGTTCGCGCCCTTTGACCTCGCCGTGTGGGCCTGCATCGCTGCGGTGATCCCCGTGGTCGGAGTGCTCATCTTCCTGCTCAACAGACTGCAGGCGCTGCGGACGTCCTCCAATCAGAGCCCACCGCCTGGACAGCCGCCGGGCAGCCTGCACAGCGCCATCTGGATTGTTTATGGAGCATTTGTCCAGCAAGGTGAGTGAGAAGACGCTGACACAGAAAACTCTTCGATTCAGATCGTTTGACCTGAAACTTTTAGAGCCATAAGTTCATGTATTCAACAGCAGGAGCTAGACAGAGAAAACTCAACATCTTTACTGTTGTCCATCTGTCTGCTTCTCTGATGACTCTGCAGCTGCTTTCCTCCAGCAGGAGTCTCTGATTTCACCTTTAAGTGAAACCGGATGATGTTTGTCTGAAATCAGTCAGGATCAGAACAAAAGGAAGATTTCAGTTTGATGTCAGGGAGTTTTCTTTCAGAGCTGCTGTGCAGATTAGACAACAACAGAAGAGGGGCGAAAATAATCACAGCTGGATTTGTAGTGTCTGAAATGAACAGGACGTTAAATTACCGATCACAGAGCTGCAGGAAACGTCAGAGAGAGAATATTGTTGTTATAGTTCAAGAATGAAACTACACATCAGCACTGTTCAGTCATAAAATGCTTCTTTACGTAAGAGATGGTCAACACACACAGACACACACAGTCTGAAGGCTCCAGTGTTCCCCTGAATCTAATTCTACAGTAAAATCAAGTCCTAACTGTCTTCAGTATTTTTTCTCACCCTGGATGTAAATTAATGTCCTGAAAACTTTGTCTTTATTTTGTTTTTCCTCTAAATATATTTTTACACAATCCAGAAGGTCCAAAACTCTGATCCCCGGACTCACACCTTAAGATGTCCACCCACAGACACACAGTTTCCCAGCAGACTACCAGCTGCATCTATTATGGTCTGGCAGGCTGCCTGCTGGAGCTTTTAGGCCTAACAGGCTGTGATTAGATGCAGCTGTGCAGTCTCAGTTTGCTGTGATGAAGCGGCGCTCTCGCCTGCAGTTTGGTCAGTCGGC
This sequence comes from Echeneis naucrates, assembly GCF_900963305.1. NCBI lineage: Eukaryota > Metazoa > Chordata > Actinopteri > Carangiformes > Echeneidae > Echeneis > Echeneis naucrates. The sequence goes on along the minus strand of NC_042529.1, from coordinate 501,755 downwards.
GCGGCTGCTGACTGCTGGTTGTCGGGTCTGATCCCTTCAGCACGACCCCGCTCAGGCCGGCGTCATTTAAAACTGTGGACTCCAGTCCAGCCCTGAAAATGGACTGAACACTGTTCTAAAGCACTGTGTTGAAAGGTGTGGAGCAATGACCCGAATCATCTCTGTGTGTGTCTGTGTGTGTCTGTGTCTGTCTGTGTGTGTCTGTGTGTGTCTGTCTGTGTGTGTCTGTCTGTCTGTCTGTCTGTGTGCGTCTGTGTCTGTGTGTGTCTGTCTGTCTGTCTGTGTCTGTCTGTCTGTCTGTGTGCGTCTGTGTGTGTGTGTCTGTGTCTGTCTGTGTCTGTCTGTCTGTCTGTGTGCGTCTGTGTGTGTGTGTCTGTGTCTGTCTGTGTCTATCTGTCTGTCTGTGTGTGTCTGTGTGTGTCTGTGTCTGTCTGTCTGCCTGTGTGCGTCTGTCTGTGTGTGTCTGTGTCTGTCTGTGTCTATCTGTCTGTCTGTGTGTGTCTGTGTGTGTGTGTGTCTGTGTGTGTCTGTGTGCGTCTGTGTGTGTCTGTGTGTGTCTGTCTGTCTGTGTGTGTCTGTGTGTGTCTGTCTGTGTGTGTCTGTCTGTCTGTCTGTCTGTGTGCGTCTGTGTCTGTGTGTGTCTGTCTGTGTGCGTCTGTGTCTGTGTGTGTCTGTCTGTGTGCGTCTGTGTCTGTCTGTGTGCGTCTGTCTGTGTCTGTCTGTGTGCGTCTGTGTGTGTCTGTCTGTGTGTCTGTGTCTATCTGTCTGTGTGCGTCTGTGTGTGTCTGTCTGTCTGTCTGTGTGTGTCTGTCTGTCTGTCTGTGTGCGTCTGTGTGTGTCTGTCTGTGTGCGTCTGTGTGTGTCTGTCTGTGTGTGTCTGTGTGTGTCTGTCTGTGTGCGTCTGTGTGTGTCTGTGTGTGTGTGTGTCTGTGTCTGTCTGTGTGTGTCTGTGTCTGTGTCTGTCTGTGTGTGTCTGTGTCTATCTGTCTGTGTGTGTCTGTGTGTGTCTGTCTGTGTGTCTGTGTCTATCTGTCTGTGTGCGTCTGTGTCTGTCTGTGTGCGTCTGTGTGTGTCTGTGTGTCTGTGTCTGTGTGTGTCTGTGTCTATCTGTCTGTCTGTGTCTGTGTGTGTCTGTGTGCAGGTGGGGATGGCCTGGTGGGTTCGGTGGCTCTGAGGATCGTGATGGGCAGCTGGTGGCTCTTCACGCTCATCGTGTGTTCATCGTACACAGCTAACCTGGCAGCTTACCTCACCGTGTCACGTATGGACCACACTATCTGGTGAGGACACACACAGCGTCTGAATCTGATATTTACAAAGAAAATAAATAAATGAAGGTCGCAGTAACGTGAAAAACTCAGATTAAAGAATAAATAATAGAATTATCAGAAACACTAAAATGGGACGTTCAGTCAGTGAATAATTAGCCGGAGATTCAGTGTTGATGATGAGCAGGTCAGAGTTTCACTGAGCTTCTGTGATCCTGATGGAACTTATTGATCCTGATGGGCCTTATTGATCCTGATGGGCCTTATTGGTCCTGATGGGCCTTATTGATCCTGATGGGCCTTATTGATCCTGATGGGCCTTATTGGTCCTGATGGGCCTTATTGATCCTGATGGGCCTTATTGATCCTGATCCCGATGGGCCTTATTGATCCTGATGGGCCTTATTGATCCTGATCCTGATGGGCCTTATTGATCCTGATGGGCCTTATTGGTCCTGATGGGCCTTATTGATCCTGATCCTGATGGGCCTTATTGATCCCGATGGGCCTTATTGATCCCGATGGGCCTTATTGATCCTGATCCTGATGGGCCTTATTGATCCCGATGGGCCTTATTGATCCCGATGGGCCTTACTGATCCCGATGGGCCTTATTGATCCTGATGGGCCTTACTGATCCTGATGGGCCTTATTGATCCTGATGGGCCTTATTGATCCCGATGGGCCTTATTGATCCCGATGGGCCTTATTGATCCTGATGGGCCTTATTGATCCCGATGGGCCTTATTGATCCTGATCCTGATGGGCCTTATTGATCCCGATGGGCCTTATTGATCCTGATCCTGATGGGCCTTATTGGTCCCGATGGGCCTTATTGATCCTGATGGGCCTTATTGATCCGGAGGCCGATCAGGTGGCACGGCTGTTTCTTTTAAAAACTCATTCACACGTTGCTGGAAGCTGTGATTGGATCATCAGGGGTTTGTTATCTTTTTCCAGCAAACAGCACTTTGTTGTCTGCTGACTTTGTATTAAAATGTTTACAGTTAAAAAGGTCACAATCACCGAAACATGACCAGCTGATGTACTTAAAATTTCAGCACAAAATCAATTTATTCCAACACAGACGTCATTTTCGTTTTCAGTGGCTTTAGTTTGTTTATTGAAACAATTAAGAGCTGGTTAATTTCCTGCTTTTCTTCATGATGCTGGCTAAAAACAAGATGAAATGGTTTTGGAAGTGAAGGAGACTCAACATTGTGGCTTCCTGCTGCTTCAGGATTCTCTCACATGTGGCTGGTTATTGATCGATGGATCAGATCTTCTCTGACTGAACGGCTGGCGCCGGTCTGGTGGTGAATTGTGGGTCGGCGGCTCAGATGAAACAGCTCTGGGCTTGAATATTTCTCTGTAAATGAAAACAGCAGAGGTCTGTGAGGGAGGAAGCTTAAACATGTTCAAAAGGTCAAAGGTCATTTGGATCACGTGGCGCTTCATAACTCGATCTGCTCAGTAGAATGAATGAAGGTTTTATTAAGTAAACGTGGCTTAATGTGAAGTCAGAACATGAATTTATCTTTTCCTGACTTGAAGGTTAAACAGCAGCTGACTGGCACAAAAGTAAAAATGTGACTGAAACAGATAAATCTCTGAAGTCAGTGATGTTCCCTCTTTTTCCCTCCATTAAATCTATAATCTGGTTCCAAACTGTCGAATCAGGACAAACAGATGAGCCACTGAGACGATAAAATAACACGATGAAACAGATGTGACGGGAGATTTTAACTTAGAAATAAGACGTACAAAAACACTGGAGGGAAACAGGATTCATCAAAATACAGAGAAATAAATGACAGAAAGAAAGAGAGAAGCAATGATCCTCCAGAAAAACACATCAAATAAAAAAGAAGAATTAGACCTCATGAATTCAGCTGAGAGTCAAGCTGGAAGTCACAGACACACTTTATTGGTTTTCATCTTTTCAGAGCAGAAAAAGCAGAGACGGTTTCCAGATTAGTGTTTAGTGTGTGTGTTAGTGTGAGCAGAAGAGCTCAGATCAGGAGACCTGGAGGAGCCGTGAAGCTTTTCTGACCTTCTCTGGATGGAAAATGAGCTTTAAGTTATTTCTCCACTCGGTCTCAGGTCAGAGCTGTTTTTATTTACAGAGGAATCGGTTCAGTGTCACAGTCGGTGGCTCCGAGTCAAAGATACGAGGCGCTAACATCTTTAGCTTTCACGGTCTCATCTGGAGCGCCGCTGATGGCTGCCAACAGTTCAGCTTGTTGATGGTTAACAAACGGGTTGTTTATCTGTGGGAGGTCGACGCTTGTTTGTTTCCCTTCACTTTCCCTTCACTTCCTGCCGGCAGCAGACGTCCGACCGGATCCTCCAACACACGAATGTGGATTTCGAAGTGTGTGTGTTTGTGTGTTAGTGCTGGTGCTGCTTGGTCCTGGTCTGTGGCGGTTAGGGAGGTCCCTGGTGGTCTGGTGTCAGAGTAAACAGACTTTAACTTTTAGATTTTAACTTTATGGACAGAAACCCATTTCAGTTCCGGACGGTAAAAAGCTGTAATTTGATAAAGTAACTGCCCAGAAAATAAGAAAAGTTTGTGACGGAAGCTTCTGGAAATGTGAATAATTTAGCTTCTGCCGGGTCGATGGACAGATTCAGTTTTTTATGATTCACACTGATTTTCCTTTAAAGTGTGAAGAGTTCACATTAAGAACAAACAGCTGCATCTCTGATGTCGTCCATAAAACACCTCAGCTGTTAAACTGACTGAGCCCTGATCCTGATCCTGATCAGACCATCTCAGCAGCTCTCCATTAAAGCTCATCCATCTTCATTGTAAAATAATCTTCAGGGTTCAAGATAATCTCAGCTGTAGTTAATGACCTGAACCTGAAATCTGTCAGACCAGAAGGCCACGTTTGAGATGGATCAGTCTCAGTAATGTATCAACAAAACTGCAGATGTCAGCTTGTTTCCTCATCATGGACCTGGACTCATTGTTCAGTGGGAGTCCCGTGGACCAGCTGGTCTGAGGTCAGGAAGATGTTTGGCCTCGGTCCTGTTTTGGTTTTGCGAGCGGCTGCTGCTCTGACAGACCAGCTTCTCGTCTGTTCCTCAGAGTTGTGTGGTGATGTCACAGCATGGCGATGTTTGCTGCAGGCAGCAGATCAAATGTAGCGCTCTGATATTTCCTGCACAAACACAAAAAGGCAGAACATGAAGGTTTGAATCCTCTTTGTATCTTCTGATTCAGCCATTGTCCCTCCTGTCTGTGTTGTGTTCAAAGACCTGGTCCAGGTCTCACAGGTGATCTGTTTCCTGCTCAGAGAGGATTAGAGAATCAAAATTTGACCAACAACACAATGTGACTGCTGCTCTCAAGTTTTTCATGTTACCATAGTAACAGTACACCACAAAGATGGCAACTGTGCTCATAGGACAAAATAAAGAGAGCCAGGGAGGATGAAATCTGCTGTCTATCAGACGGCTGAATAAAGAAGAATCTCTCTTCCATCTGAAGGTAAAAACTTCGTCCATCTTCTCTGCTGTAAAAATCAAAAAATCTAAATCCAGCCTGACGTTTCATCAGTAAATCCCCAGAGCGTCACTCTTTGAAGGGCGATTTGTTGAAGAGCGAGGCGAGTAAATGCTAAGTGCGAGACTTTGCTTTTATAGATGCTGGATGAATGTTGAAGTGCAGATTTGCATGTGATGCAGACTTCTTTAAAGCCCCCTCAGACGGCAGGAAATCATTTCCTTTGAGTGACACCCATCTCCACCGCCTGTACTCCAACATCCAGGAAGTGAGGCCTGAACGTTTCTTGATTGGAGCCGTTACAGCAGAGCATCAGGCTGAAGGAGGTCGAGAAAACTGTTAACAAAATGATGGATCACGTCTGAACGGACCTGTTGTTCTTTGGAGCTCATAAATACAAAACCAAAGGGGACAAAGTCTGGATGAGTTTAATTATCTCACCACAGAAAACACATCTGCTGAACGTTATGATGTCACCTTGATGCTGGGTTTGATGATCAGAACAAGTTTAGCATTTAAAGGCTCAAATGGAGCTTTAAACAAAATCAGGATTTATAGAACACGTCCCAGCAGCTCGGCATTGTCAAAGACCTGATCGTTGGTGGCTGATCGGTAACGTGTCCACAGATTCCTGAATCTCATCCATAAACTCAGAATTTGAAAATATAAGGAAAACGTTCTGATCTTCGTTTATGTACTTTAATAAAAACACCAGCAGCCGAAACTAATTAACTGGCTCCCGATATTTTCCTTTTAACGCTCAGTAACTCACAGCTAATGGCTCAGATTAACACTCTTTACCGTCAGATATATAAACATAAACAACTGAATTCATTCATCTGCATGCAGAGATGCTCACATTTAAAAAGCCATCATGAAATCTGCATTAAACTTTGATATAACTGTATTTAAACAGGGAGTTCAACCTTTTGGGGAAAGTGTGCGTCACATCCAGCAGCCTCCTCTCTTCATCATGTCTTTACAGAGGATCGTGGGAGCGGAGCAGACTCACAGACCTGAGACTAAATAATAGTAACGATAATAATAATAATAAACCAGATAATTTATCTGGAATACGCTGCTTCAGCTCAAAATGGATTTTATTCATTTGAATGGTTCACATTCAGGAGGCACTTTAAATTTCAAGAGCAACACGTTTTATAGTATTAAATGAATACATTGGCAAAAGTTTCTGGGAGAATAAATATTTGTACCATAAAGCAGCGACATCCGAAGATTTAAAAGAAGGAAAGTGAGTCGTTATCACCACAGGAAACAACTCGGACCGTGTGAATAACTCTTCAGAATAAAGGTGACATGTTTATGAAATAATAATATTTATATAGCACCTTTCAAAGTGAATTAGAAGTAAAGCAAACAGCAGCCAAAAGCTGTGAGGTCGGTAAATAAAAAAGTGGACTGGAGGAAACTCCGTCACAGAACGATGATGGCCAACTGCTCAGTCGTCCCCCAGAGACAGAGACCACTTCTGGCTTCGTACATCTGCTCGTTACCAAATCCAATTAGACTCCGTCTCCACCGGCGCAGTCATTATGTAATTAAAGCTCCATTATTAACGATTCAATCAGCATCCTATCTCACACTCACACATGAGCATCCTCACGGCCAACACAAAAGTCATCATGTGACGGGGATGCTGCTTTTCTGTTACCACGGCAACAGAACCCAGTTCAACTTTGGTCATCCAGGTCCGGACCTCTCCACCTGAGGAGAGTCCTGACGTGTCCTCATCGTGTCCCTGTGTCCCCTCCTCCAGGTCTTTCCAGGACTTGGCGAGGCAGATCGACGTGGACTACGGCACGGTGAGGGACTCTGCTGTGTTCGACTACTTCAGGAACAAAGGCACCAACCCCCTGGAGCAGGACAGCACCTATGCCGAGCTGTGGAGGACCATCAGCAAGAACAACGGCATGGACTACTCCGTGTCCAGCCCGTCTGAGGGCATACGCAAGGTACCACAGTGTGTGTCACAAGCTGTAGATGAAACATGTAACCAGGAGATGAGTTGTGTTACCATCAGTTCTTTGGGCACACACACACAGTTTATTCACAGTAGGTAAACACAAGAAGACACTCCTGCAACGGCGCTCCACAATATACCAATTAGTGAGGTAGTGTAGCTGTGTGTGTGTGTGTGTGTGTAGTAGTTGTGTTGTGCTGTACATGATGCTCATAGATCTTTCCAAAAAAGCTGATGACAAATTAGCATCGGAGACAAATCGGCTCAGAGAGCATTCATTATTCAGCCATTTGCATGATAAACAGCCCCCAGAATGTTTGACGTTTCCCCCCACAGTCACCCCAAAGCGTCTCACACACACACTTTAATCCCTTTTATTGCTGTGGTCGAGTGTTTTTCCGCAGAGCTGCTCAGTGTCCCTCCGGTCCTTCCACAGGCTTTGCAGTAGGATCCAAGTTTACCCAGAATGCACTGGGAGGGCGGTCTCATTGGGGGGGAACACTGCTCCAGCTTAGCTCCTCCCCCAGGTGTAACCTGAGTTTGCTCCACAGACAGGAAGTGTGTAAATAATCACTGAGCCGCCAGAATAAAGCTGGATCAGTGTAGCACAAAGTGCCCCGATGTACACAAAGCTGAGTCAACAACACAACTACACCAGGAATCCCCCCCCCCCCCCCCCCGTTTTGTTCCTTCCATCTCCTTTGATTCCTCTGAAGCTCCTTCCTGGTGAACATTGTTGTGCTCACTGAGACTCAGCAGGGTGTCACATAGTTTAGCTTTGAGTTGTGCAAACATACAGCTTTGTCTCCCAGTGCTACCTGAAGAAACACACACACAGACAGATGATGAGACACAAACACAAATAGGCTACGACAGCAGCAACACACAACAAAGCATCAATGAGAAATAACCTGATAATTAGACTGTAACTGTAAAATTGTTATCTCACACACACAGACACACACAGTTAGCAGTGACAGTGTAGGCAGATGATGCTGCAGCAGCTCTGCTGACACAGCAAAAATACTCATCCTCATCCAGTTACTCTCCACCTGCTGCTTTGGCAAAGTAATGTCCCTTCCTCTTCCTCTTCCTCTTCCTCCCCTTCCTCCCCTCTTCCTCCCCTTCCTCCTCCTCTTCCTCTTCCTCCCTCCCCTTCCTCCCCTCGTCTCCTCTTCCTTCCTCCCCGTCTTCCTCCCCTCTTCCTCCCTCCCCTTCCTCCTCCTCTTCCTCCCCGTCTTCCTTCTCCCTCTTCCTCCCCTTCCTTCTCCCTCTTCTTCCTCTTCCTCCCCTTCGCCCTCCCCCTCCTCTTCCATCGTTAGCGCTTTTTTTATGCTTCTGAAGTTTTGTCTGTAAACTTCTGATCTGCAGATAATTAAACGGAGTTGATTGGTTGGTGCAGTTTCCATAGAAACGTCAACAAACTGTTTCCACTCTGTAACGGCGTCATCATATGTGTGCTTCCTTTTTCCTCTGTCACCGTCTGTAGGCGAAGAAGAGTCCCTACGCCTTCCTGTGGGACATGGCGGTGCTGGAGTACGCGGCGCTGACGGACGATGAGTGCACCATCACCGTGTCGGGGAACAGCATGAGCAGCAAAGGCTACGGCATCGCCATGCAGCACGGCAGCCCCTACAGGGACCTGTTCTCCCAGAAGTAAGTGACTCCTGACTGATTTCTGGTGGTGCTGTTCAACATGGAGGTTCAGGCGTATCTTCTCTGAGGGCCTTAAAGCTTATTCTACCCGACTGTAACTAAATCTAAGTCCTGATTTATTGAGCTCCAAAACCCAGTCCTGTTCAGGTGTGTGTTAGTGTGTTCGTGTTCTACAGGTGTGTGTTAGTGTTGTTCAGGTGTGTGTTAGTGTGTTCGTGTTCTACAGGTTTGTGTTAGTGTTGTTCAGGTGTGTGTTAGTGTTGTTCAGGTGTGTGTTAGTGTTGTTCAGGTGTGTGTTAGTGTGTTCGTGTTCTACAGGTGTGTGTTAGTGTTGTTCAGGTGTGTGTTAGTGTGTTCGTGTTCTACAGGTTTGTGTTAGTGTTGTTCAGGTGTGTGTTAGTGTTCTACAGGTGTCTATTAGTGTTCTACAGGTGTGTGTTGTTCAAGTGTGTGTTAGTGTTCTACAGGTGTGTGTTAGTGTTGTTCAGGTGTGTGTTAGTGTTGTACAGGTGTGTGTTGTACAGGTGTGTGTTAGTGTTGTTCAGGTGTGTGTTAGTGTTGTTCAGGTGTGTGTTCGTGTTCTATAGGTTTGTGTTAGTGTTCTACAGGTGTGTGTTGTTCAGGTGTGTGTTAGTGTGTTAGTGTTCTACAGGTTTGTGTTAGTGTTGTTCAGGTGTGTGTTAGTGTTGTACAGGTGTGTGTTGTACAGGTGTGTGTTAGTGTTGTTCAGGTGTGTGTTAGTGTTATTCAGGTGTGTGTTAGTGTTGTTCAGGTGTGTGTTCGTGTTCTACAGGTTTGTGTTAGTGTTCTACAGGTGTGTGTTGTTCAGGTGTGTGTTAGTGTGTTTGTGTTCTACAGGTGTGTGTTAGTGTGTTCGTGTTCTACAGGTGTGTGTTAGTGTTGTTCAGGTGTGTGTTAGTGTTGTTCAGGTGTGTGTTAGTGTGTTCGTGTTCTACAGGTGTGTGTTAGTGTTGTTCAGGTGTGTGTTAGTGTTGTTCAGGTGTGTGTTAGTGTGTTAGTGTTCTACAGGTGTGTGTTAGTGTTGTTCAGGTGTGTGTTAGTGTGTTTGTGTTCTACAGGTTTGTGTTAGTGTTGTTCAGGTGTGTGTTAGTGTGTTCGTGTTCTACAGGTTTGTGTTAGTGTTGTTCAGGTGTGTGTTAGTGTGTTTGTGTTCTACAGGTTTGTGTTAGTGTTGTTCAGGTGTGTGTTCGTGTTCTACAGGTGTGTGTTAGTGTTGTTCAGGTGTGTGTTAGTGTTCTACAGGTTTGTGTTAGTGTTGTTCAGGTGTGTGTTAGTGTGTTAGTGTTCTACAGGTGTGTGTTAGTGTTGTTCAGGTGTGTGTTAGTGTGTTTGTGTTCTACAGGTTTGTGTTAGTGTTGTTCAGGTGTGTGTTAGTGTGTTAGTGTTCTACAGGTGTGTGTTCGTGTTGTTCAGGTGTGTGTTAGTGTTCTACAGGTGTGTGTTGTTCAGGTGTGTGTTAGTGTTGTACAGGTCTGTGTTCGTGTTGTTCAGGTGTGTGTTAGTGTTGTTCAGGTGTGTGTTAGTGTTGTACAGGTGTGTGTTAGTGTTCTACAGCTGTGTGTTGGTGTTGTACAGGTGTGTTAGTGTTCTACAGGTGTGTGTTGGTGTTGTACAGGTGTGTTAGTGTTCTACAGGTGTGTGTTAGTGTTGTACAGGTTTGTGTTAGTGTTCTACAGGTGTGTCTGGTACAGATGTTTGTTGTTGTTGTACAGGTGTGTGTTAGTGTTATATAGGTTTGTGTTAGTGTTCTACAGGTGTGTGTTGGTGTTGTACAGGTGTGTTAGTGTTCTACAGGTGTATGTTGGTGTTGTACAGGTGTGTTAGTGTTCTACAGGTGTGTGTTAGTGTTGTACAGGTTTGTGTTAGTGTTCTACAGATGTTTGTTGTTGTTGTACAGGTGTGTGTTATTGTTCTACAGGTGTGTCTGGTACAGATGTTTGTTGTTGTTGTACAGGTGTGTGTTATTGTTCTACAGGTGTGTCTGGTACAGATGTTTGTTGTTGTTGTACAGGTGTGTGTTAGTGTTCTACAGGTGTGTCTGGTACAGATGTTTGTTGTTGTTGTACAGGTGTGTTAGTGTTCTACAGGTGTGTCTGGTACAGATGTTTGTTGTTGTTGTACAGGTGTGTGTTAGTGTTCTACAGGTGTGTCTGGTACAGATGTTTGTTGTTGTTGTACAGGTGTGTTAGTGTTCTACAGGTGTGTCTGGTACAGATGTTTGTTGTTGTTGTACAGGTGTGTTAGTGTTCTACAGGTGTGTCTGGTACAGATGTTTGTTGTTGTTGTACAGGTGTGTGTTGGTGTGTGTCCGCAGCTTTTACTCTGCATTAAATCAACAACAGCGCTTGACGCTGAAGTCAATTAAGCTGCGATGAAAGGAGCTGGTGTTTAGCGGTGCCGTTGTGAGGTAAATGAGATTATTCACGGTGTGATGTGTAAACAGAGGGACGGCTGCTAATTACTGATGTGATTTTGTGAAGCAGATGTCTTCACAGAGGCTGTAAATTTTTTGCGGAAATTCAATTATCTCCTTGAGTCTGAGGTGAAGATGAAATCGGCAAGCCGCACAGTGAAATCTCGGCTGCTCTCCGTTTCCCAAACACAAATTGATCCCAGTGAGGGTTAAACAAGCCCAGATCATTTAGTAAATCTCCACATTATTACATCATGAATTAACAGCGTGAGGAGTCACATCAGAACTTTCTCATCCGTCTCGTATTGATCGGCTCTCAGAGAGCAGACAGGAAGTGCATGATTTGACAAAGTTAAAGAGGAACATGGAGACTGAAGAGTTTGATTTGGAGAAAATAAGCTGAAAGTTCACTGATGAAAACATGAGTTTGACTTTAATGGAACAAAGAAGCTTCTCTCGTCTCAGCTGCAGATTCATGTTTTATTTTTTTTCATGAACTCTGATAGCAGAAACAGAATATTCAGTTTATATATAGCTGTCACATTTATTTCAAGATGTGAAGTCAAACCAGGAAATGAACTTTACCTTCCACCACTTTAAAGACTTTAATTTGGCCCTGCCCCCCCCCAGGACTTGGAGTCCTGAGGATCAGCAGCTCACAGCTGGAGTCCAGAGACCAGGTTTGATGTCCACCACTCACCATCCCAGCTCCTCCCCTCCTGAGCTGCCATCTGACTCCAAGGAGGCGGAACCAGTGATGGTGTTCTTTGAGCCGGCGCCAGCGGCATTACCAACATCGGCTCCCCCCGTAATCCTCATGCCCCCCACTCTCTTGTCGGGAGAATCCCATTTGTCCAACCAGATCACACGGATCAGCTGAGGGGGATGAGACGTGGACAGTTAACAGTTGAGTTAGGACGGTTCTTCTGCAGCTTTGAACTAACGCCCCCCACCAGCAGGACAGATCAGAAACTAAAGGTGGACAGACAGCAAACGAAAAGTGAACCATATTTGATCCAAATGTTTGAGCCCCTCCCTCCCCCTCTAAGCAGCCTCTCTGGGGGCCCCCCTGTCCTCCTTAGCTAGCTCTGTGTTAACTCTGATTCTGTGGCGGTGAATGGAGACAAAGCAGCAGTTATTAACGCAGCCTCGGCCCGGGGACGTCCACCAGCCGACATTTTCCCGCCAAGCAACGGTGAAGAAACTGTGCTGAGGTGTTAAATGGAGGGCAGATCTATTGTTGAGCTCCACATTCATTATCTCCACATTTTAATCCCACGCCGCTCCGCCGCTGGACGACCTCATCGTCAGCTTCCACTTGATAATCCTGCCGTTAATAACCGTCACCGACTCTGTTGCCTCTGCTGCTGATTGTTCTGTAAAACAGTTTTGTCCCCGGGGGTTTGGGGGGGTGACCTTCAACATGTTCATGCTGAGTTGAGCAGATTAAATAAAGCAAATTGGGCTAAAAGTAAATTGTACTTCAGTTTGGTTCATTAACTCAAGTTGGCAGGAAATAGAGCAGGAGTCAGAGGAAGTGACGCTGTTTCCTGTTTCACGTTCCTGATGCGGTCAAAGTGAGCTCATTGGTTGTCTGTCTGTGACTGAGCCCCTGTCAGACGCTTCGTTATGATGGTGGAGAGCTCGCTGTGATGATGCGGTCCAGGCATGTTAATTAACAGGGAGATTTGAATACCAGCCGCCGTCACATGCACCAGCAGCTGCTCTGGCACAATCAGAATTCACTTCCTGTTTTCAGTCCACCACGGAGGAGTTGTAAGGTGATTCTGTTGGACTGGGAACGAGGCTCCGCCCACCAGACGGGCAGCTTCATTACAGTTGGGCTGATGTGTGTGGTTCCGTTGGCTTCCATCATCATTTTAGGGTTTTTTAAAGTGACAATAAAATAAAAAGTCCAACTGAATCTGCACCTGTAACAGTAAAATATTGTGAGTGATAAAAACAGGATTTGTTCAAACTTTTTTGAAACATTCCTTCTCTTGTTGAAAGCTGTAGCCCCGATGGGCCCCATGGCCCCGAGGGACTTCACTTCCTGGTGCAGCCTTCAGCTCAGTAGGAGGAGTTACCTGTCTCTCTGTGACTCACCTTTCTCCTGTCCCCCCTCCCCATCAGGATCCTGGAGCTGCAGGAGAAAGGCGACCTGGATATCATGAAGCAGAAGTGGTGGCCCCGCACCGGCCGCTGCGACCTCAACAGCCACGCCGGCACCCACCCCGACAGCCGCTCCCTCAAGCTGCACAGCTTCGCCGGCGTCTTCTGCATCCTGGCTGCCGGCCTGCTGCTGGCCTGCCTGGTGGCCGGGCTGGAGGCTTGGTGGAGCAGCAACCGCTGCCGCCAGGAGCAGCCCAAAGAGGTGACCGAGCACAGGGCCCGGAGGACGGGCCAGTGGGGGGAGGACACTGCCACACTCTACTTTAAGGATCCAGCCACAGACGCGAGCCCTGACTTAGTGGAGCTCCAGTACACCCAGCTGTAGGAGGGAGGTGTAGGACAGTTAGAGCTGGACATGGGGGGACAGAGTAGGACAGAGTAGGTAGACGTGCTCTGTGCCACATCAGACACTGATTGAAATCAAATTTGGTCTCTTATTATTACCCCCCCTCCATTTTTTTTTTGCCCATCGCCTCCACCCTGAACTGACAGAGTTCATCTGTTTCTGTACGGCACACACAGCAACTCCACCCCCACCCCATCACCTGTACTAACACAAAACAGACGCACACTTTCTGACTATTGACATGTCCTGCATGTTTCCAGCTCTGCCACTACAACCGCTGAGCGCCCCCTCAGACTCTAATGATTAATTCCCACAGTGTCGGCTCTGTAATCATTCAAGTGCTCGCTATTGAATTATTGTGATAAACTCATTTTCTACAGTGAGGCTTTGGTAATTTCGCGCACCCAGGGGTTCTGCAGAGATTATAATTAGCAGGCAGTGGGGGGTTGGGGGGGTTGGGGGATGACAGACACACTTCTCTTAACACGTGGATATTTTCCATTTCAGTATGAAATCTTTAAGAGACATGAAGAGACAAAAAGAGTCATTATTGTCTCCAAGAGAAGCCAGCAGTTTTAACCAGACAAACCAACACCAGCTCAGTTAACATCCAATCAGAGAAACACACAAACTGACCTCAGATCAGACTTCACAGGTCTGAAGTCAGGAGGCCAAACAGCTGATTAAACATCCGCTCTGATTTTAATGAGCACTGACAACGACAACACATCTACACTGAAGTGAAGCTTTCACATCCTGTAACTGATTATTGTTATTGATTATTATTATTAAGGAGGAAACACAACAACGCTCTCTGGTGAAACTGAGTTCAGGGTGTGTCTCAGTTCCACACTAAATTAAACCAGAAAAACAGTCTATGGGAAAATGTCCCTTCTCCCTGTGTGATGGACAGCCTGGACCAACCAATCAGAAGAGAGTACAGGGCAGGTCAGATCCACCTTCACTCTGGTTTCATAAAACAAAGATGGCCGGACTTCAAAACCTTTTAGAAAAGTAGCGTGTAAAAAACATTAAAAAGGGTCAGAGAGCTTATTCCAGAAATGTCTGTGTGACCTTTGACCTCTTCATAGTGAGTTCTAGATTACTGGGACTGACACGCAACACCAGCTTGATTAAAGCTCATTAGACCTGCCTCCTAAAACAACACCACCACCTGCTGTGCCAATACAACAGACACACACACTGTGCGATCTTGAGCAGGACGCAGGCCTTAGTCACAGGACAGGGGACGGACTGACGTGGATCCATAAACTAAAGTGTGAGCAGACGGTACACGTTGGGTGTGTCGCCTTCTTTAGGAATGAGGTTTGTCTCAGAGTCCCGTCCGGCCCATAATCCTGCTTCTATCTCTGTTTCACGTCTTATTGCAGATTATATGTCAATGTGGACGCCGGTGTTCTCTATCTCCTCTCCTTCTCTCCATCTATCCTCTCAGTTTTTATTGACACTTGACTGTCTATGATCTGCAGGTTACTAAGGATTACAGACTGGCAAGGGTTTCTGGTCCATTGACATATAATGACATTACAACTGCTTCATCGGAGGGGAGGAGGGACATTTGGACAGACAGAGAGAGAGGCTGGGATGAAGCAGAAGCTATTGACACAGGTCAGAATAGACCTCCTATACAACTATCAAAAATAAAGACAAAGAAAACATCTGTGCCTTCGCTAAGATCCTTCTGTCTGTCTGATTCATTTCGAAATTTACAACAAAAGCTTTCCTCAGGCTGCTTGTCTGGAAATAAATCTCTGATTTGTCCGTAGATATAAAAACATGTTCTGTATGTTAAAGACTGTGAGTGGTGACGCACACTAAACATCCCAGCTACTAACCCACCTGACGTCATCTGATCACTTTCCTACCATCCCCGCCACACACTAAATATCATCACATGGCAAAGATCAACACCTAAATGCTTTCACTTTTGTCCCTTTAAATTAAAACGTGTAATCAGGTAAGTTTTTCTTAATGAGTTAAATCCAACATTTTGTTGTTGAAGTTAAGATAAAAGATCGTTATCAGAAACAAAGACTTCAGTTCGTGATCCCGACTCAGACGGTTTCAGGTTAATAGCAGCTGTTTGACTTTACAGGCGACGTCATATTGGACGTTATACCGTCGTTAAGAACTCTCTCGGTTCTTCTCGTGCCTTCCTGTTGAACACATTTGATAAGGGCTGACCTTTGACCTCAGCTGTACCTGTTCAGAGGTAACACTGTGGCCTGGGTCATTAGAAACAGTGCAAACCAGCTCAGTGCCTTTTAATGCACAGAGACTGTAGATCAAAGGTCCTTCATGAGGACCTGCTGGATCCAGAACTTCAGCACTAACACCAGGACCCTTCTGACAAAGTGTCAGTCCTCTGAGGCTGAACTATTTTAGAGATGTGATCAAAACCAACTCCAGCTACAGATATTTCTCATCTCAAGCAGAAATTCTTTTTTATTTGAATGAAATCAGATGCCAAAGCCAGACTTCACTGTAAAATTCTCTTTGAAGTGTCACTGAGATAAATGTTAAATTAGTTTCAGGAAGTGTTCGATCACCTGGAAACTGAATTAGTGACGTGAGGAGAATTCAGATGTGCTGCCTTCAAACCTTCAATTTCTTATCTGATTTTTTTTTTTATTTATCTTGAATATTTAGCCATTACAAACGACAACAACAGAGAGAACCACATTGTTAACTCTCGTTCAGCATCAACAGATCTGACCTTTAATTACGCCACTTATTCTGGTTTATGACCAGAAAGCAGCAGAACTAAAGAAAGAGGCCTCGGGCCGCGTTCACGCTTCCATGTTCCAAAGTGATAAAACCACCATGAAGTAGGTCATCTGCTCTGCAGCCCAACAATGAACAGGAAACACTTCCAGCAAGGAGCACAGATTTAGCCAGAAGAAGGTCACATGACAGAGCCATGACCAATCAGAGCACACGCTAGACCGATAAAGATCCAATCAGGGATCAAACATCCCAAACCTCTCAGTTTCTGTCTCTAGTTAGCATGGAGGTCACGCTACATTAGCATAACGCCTAAAATATCAGGAGGGATAAACTCAGCTGACATCAGACTTCGGTTGGCAGCAGAAAAGGCTCCAATCAGCATTCAGACATTGAGCGCACTCATTTGGCTCCTTCTCCTGCTGTAACATGTTAAAGCAGAACGACAGCAGGACCATTAAAGTGTCTCACAGAGACACTACGGTCTCAATCAGTTCTGCCCAAAAAGCTGTTTTTTTTTAAGTTTAATGACATTTTAAAAATACCTCCTCATTTTAGTGGAAAGGGGATTTACATTTTTGAACCAGAATCTTGTTAATGAACTAGCAGGTTTTCCAAATTAAGAATTAAAATATTCACGATAAGAGAAAAATATAAATATGCACAGAAGCTCTTCACTGACATGACATCATATAACAACCACATTATTCATCAGCATGTTAGAAAACCGCCATAGTCAACATCTTCATCATCATCAACAGTCCACAGCGATGTGGTCAGTGTAGGACTTCCTGTTTTAAATAACAGGAAGCGCTGTCATGATTTACGGCCGCCCAACGGAGGCCTCATCGAAGGAGCTGTTTGTTTTCCAAATTAATAGCGACTGTTGTTTTCCTCCTTCCATCACCAGTCTGTCTTTAACGACGGGCTGAGGTCTAATCCAGGCATTTATTTACTTTAGGCCCGCTGCCAGTTTGACGCCACTGAAAACATATTTTAATGAGGTGCCAGTTTGCTGAAACAATAACCTGCACAGAGATGTTTTAATTGGCTCTGAGATGAGCTCTCTGAGTCTGAGAGGGATCAGTCTGAGCCGTTCAGGCCTTCAGATAAACACATCAGATGTTTCCGTTTCCCCACAGAGGGGAAGAGGGATACTCTCACTGCTCTTTCTCTCTCTCCACCGCCGCTCTACCTCAACAGAAAGACTTAATGGTTTCATTCTAATGTCTGATGTGTTGGCGTCCTTCAGGGAGGAGTCGACTTTCATCATCCGAAACATGAACTGATCTTTACATGCAGCTATTTTGAGGCAAATATATAAATAGAAATATTAAAATTCAAGTTCTAGTTCCTGGTCCTGAACTTAAGACTTAAAACGTGTTCAACGCGTTTTTGAAATAATGAAATATTCAGAATTAGAAATATTAAAAAATTAAGGTTATAATCTTTGAGCTTTTCAATTCCAGGTGATTTGGCGACGCCTCAGAGCTCAGACCTAATCTGTGTGTAGACCTACAGCTCCTTCAGAATAAAATCCAAATCCTGCTTCACCAGTTAAAGGCTTTTGATGTGAAAAAGGCATTTTTTTTTTTAATCGGGTGCTGATTAGTTCATCGTCCAGAGAACAAAGAACAAGGCTCAAATTACAGGCTTCATATCTGAAGGACTATGACTGTAGAAAGTGTGTCGGGGGGGGGGGGATTTGGGGAAACCTGGTGCTGCTGATAAAAACCAACATCAGTGATGTGGTGTGTGTGGCTTTAATCAACAGTTTAAATGTGCTGTGTGTGTTTGTTGTATCACTTGTGAGGAGTTAGTGTGACTAATATCATTGACCTGAGTTAAAGTGGAGCCAGTTCTGGAGCCAAAACTCTGACACTGTGTATTTGTTGCACACACACAGTCAGAGTTCCTCAGTGTACTGAAACAGACCTCAAATGTCTGTTAATGACGAGCTGTAGGAGACACTGATATTTCACATTAATCTGACAGCAAACCGATTCACAACAAAGAGCTCCACTCAGTTTGGCTCCAGGATTGTTTCCTTCAGACATCAAACCTTTAATTCTCACTGGCCAAGTTTGATTTCAAGGTGCACATACCAATTGGTTTCTGTGGCCTCAGTTTCCCGCTGAGCTCAAACCAAACGAGTCTGACCGTCAGCCGGCGAGCTGACAGCAGTCCGCCACCAAACACAATGAGATAGAGAATGCATGGAGCACCAGCAGACCTGAAACAGTCTGAGAAACCGGCCCATCGCCAATCTCAGCCTCTGTGTCCCTCCTCTCCCCCCTCCCCCTGTCTCTCCCCTGCCCTCCTCCTCTTATAGGACAAGGAGATGAATCTGGAACAGGTGCAGCACCGTATGAACAGTCTTTTGGACGAGGACTTGGCCCACAAGCAGATCCCCGGCCCCTCTATCGAGATCTCTGCGCTGGACATCGGCAGCATGCAGCCCAGCCAGGCCTCTCTGGTGGCGGGTCCGGAGTCCGTGCGGGACTACCCGTCCTCGGGCCTCGCTGTGACCACCTTCCTCCCCGGGGAGGGGGGACCGCCACCTCCTCTTCCCCACCCTCACCATGGGGGGACCCTAGGCAGGACGCTACCCCCATCCCAGGGCCCTGGCAGCACCACGCTGCCCCCACACCACCCACTCAGCAGCACCAGCCTCAGCGGCACCATGCAGTGCAAACACAGGGCCCCCAACGGGGGGCTCTTCCGGCAGAGCCCTGGCAAGACACCCATGCCAATGTCCTACCAGGCAGTCTCCGCAGGACCCATACCCGAAGCCATTGAGGCCACTCACAGTACATCCATATAGTCTGGGGGAGGGGGGGGTGGACTGCATCCATTAAAGGTCAGTGCCTGGACTTTGGTCCAGCTCTGGGGTGGGGGGAGGGGTCTCTAGAAGAAAATTATTATAGATTAAAAAAAAAAGGAAAGCATAATGTACAAAGAAAAAAGATTTTGTATCACTACCTGTTCAGAAAAGCCCATGTTACAAAAAGACAAAAAAAAGGGGGGAGGCTGGGGCGAGGCGGGTGTAATTTTTCTCTTGTACATATCTGTAAATACCAAGAGAACGAAGTGAGGTTAAAGTGTATTTTGAATATTCTCAATTTTTGAAGTTGAGTTATAAAAAACAAACAAAATGAGATAAAAAAAATATAAATATATATCTACATTGATGAAAACGTTATGACTGTTTGAATGGCTTTGTAAATTTTGTTCAATATGAAACAATGACGCGAAATTCATTGTGATTGTTTTCTAAGTGCCGAAATTAAACGATGTCTCTCCACAACTCATCGATGTAAGCGACTACCCATGATGCACCGCTGTAGGAACATTCTAGTGTTGGACACCAACTGTTATGCACCTCTGTACCAACCCTATATATATCAGCATTGGACGGGAATAATCACTACTTTTTTTTTTTTTCATTTGTATTGAATATATAATATACATTGTTCTTTTTCCAACCAAAAGTCTACATTCATTTTCTTACTTTGACTGTAAATTGTGTATCAGCCAACACAGGGGGGAGGAAATGTGGGATCTTCATCTGGTTCATATTTTACACACAGTGGAATGATTTGTTTTTATAGTAGCTTTTAATTTGGCACCAGTGCTGTCTAATGGGGGGGTCTTGGTCTGCGATCACACCAGCTGATCCATTGGTACCAAACTTCAACCTCCATGCCTGAACCATGAACTATGAACCACAAACAGGTTCCTCTTCAGACCACCAGAGCCCAGCTCAGTCTCAAAGACTCGTGAAAATGTCCAACTCTATTAAAAGTAAAGTTTTCTTTAACTCACCTGTCAATATTTAATTAAAGGCGGCCGTCTTGGTTCCACCACTTTCTTGATCAGCTGGTAGGAAGGGGGCGGAGTCAAGTTTCTGATCCCAATCCAACCCTCATGTATGCAGAATCCACCGTGGGGCTGGTCCTTCATTACATTTGGACCAGCTCTGGCATTCCTCCTCCTGATGACAGGAGAACAGTCTCTGGATGCGTTTGTGATATTTAGCCTGAAGAAGGAGGAGAAACAATCAGCTTTATAGAGACATCTTTCATTTTTTGATACCAGAGAAATAAATGTGGAACACTTGTAAACAGGTTCTTTTCCTGCAAAGCAGAGGTTATTTCAATCGAGCATGAGGCCTCATATTCCCTCCTGTCTGTCCTAATGAGATCCATCATCACCTGCAGGCATGACGGAGGGCGTCATTATCCAAAGAGCAATCAGAGGCTCGTTACGCTGGAGATCAGTGCAGGTGTCAAACCTCCACCTGTAACACGGGAAGCTGTTTTTATCTATATGGAAAACTGAACAATGAACCTTTATGGGAAATTGTTTTCAGCAGCAAACTAGAAGTGTAATTACTGCATTTATGGACCTGATGGGTTTGGACTCATTGTCATTCAGCAGATATCGGATGTGTGGAAACACATGGAGGCCTCCGGCTGATGAAGACC
The DNA here is from genome assembly GCF_900963305.1 of Echeneis naucrates. Lineage (NCBI taxonomy): Eukaryota > Metazoa > Chordata > Actinopteri > Carangiformes > Echeneidae > Echeneis > Echeneis naucrates. The sequence continues at coordinate 481,156 of NC_042529.1, read as the reverse complement.
AGATCCCCTTTAAAGAGTCAGCAGAGGAAACTGAAACGAAAGATCAAACAGCAACAAGAGCTTCAGGTCAGAGGTCAGGGAAGATCCTGCTAATGACAAACTATGGTTGGTACGGTTGAGCTCAGCTCTCCATGTGTTAGTTTGGGATTCAGTCAAGTAGCATTTTCTACACAGCTGAACAAATAAAACCTGCTCTGGGTCCAGTTAAGTCTGTGGGAATGTTAGACTTCAGACCTTTAGATGGTCTCCTGATCTGAGGACAGAAAACCAACCTGTGACCAACCAAATTCTCAGATCCCTCGTCTGAAACATAAAACGATGCAGAAACAGCTGGAGTCCTGAAGTGTCTCTCTGTTTTCGTCCTGTGTTTATCCACTGATTCTCATCCTCCATCTTTGATAATGACGTCTAGAGTCAGAGTGTTGGAGCAAGAATGAGCAGAACTCCTGTTCAATAAAAAAAAGACAGAAACTTCAGATCAGCTCTTGAACGGGTCTTCAAAGTTTTCCAAGCCAAGGACCCCCTGCTTATATAATTTGTGTATAAAATTGTGTTTTCTCTTAAACTGGTCCCATAGTGCCATGGTTAATGTACCTGTGTATAATACACAGGTACATTCATGTTTTTATTTTGAACATCCAAGGTACAGTAGGGTGGCCATGCCACTGCCATTTATGATCACTATTAGGAAATCTCCCATAAATATATTTTACATCACAGTTAGAGCCTTGATTCTTTCCTCCCTAATCCCCATAAAGAAGACCATAAAGAACAAGTGTATTACATTTAAAAAGTACTTGTTTAATTTTCTGTGTGTTTAAGAAAGATTGGGGAGGGGGGGTAAAAAAAAAAGTCAAATCAACCAAATTCTTGCGACCCCCCTGCAGTACCTCCGTGGAGCCCCTGATGAAGACCTATGCTCTAGAACAACCCAAACACATGAGAGGAACTGTTCTTTGGTTATTCTGCTTAAACGTAGACTGTGTGGAACCTGTGAATCAGGTTCAGGTTCAGGTTCAGGTTGTGTCTGTCTTTTGTTCTGAACGTTGACAGGATATAAATCAGAAGTTCCTAAACTGTCCAACATGTAGTTATTTCCTGAATCGATCCAGTTCAGGCCTCCATATTCAGTCTGAATGACGTGGCCTCATTTCCTTCCTCCAGCTCAAGTCCACAAACACACCTGCCGTCTGGTTCATTCGGTCTGAAAATGGACAAGCAGAAGAAGAGCAGAGGTCAGAGGTCACACCTCAAGGTCATCCACGGAACAGACACAACATGGATGTTTTCTGTGTCAGTGGTTTATCTTCATGTACCAATTCATTTCCCACAATGCAACTGACAGACCAACGAGGACCTGGAGGTTCTGATGGGGCGGGGGGCTCCAGGCGTCACTTCAGAGGACAGAAACATGAACTGTCATATAGTTTGTCACAGAACATCGAAGGGAGACCTTATTTTATTTATGAATATGCTGCTTGGGGTTTCGTAATCTTTAATAAAGAAATATAATTAACACATTCATCTGCAGTGTTGTTGGCGTGTTGAGTAAACGCTTCAGTTTCATTTACAGTTGCTTTTTCCTTTGAATAATAAATCTGTCAGGGTTTCGATGCTCAAAGATTGTTGGTTTAACTTAAGAGACAGTTGTTTGTTTGTGCCAAGTTTAAAACTCCTCTAATCACCTATCCTGCTGTTTTCAAAGCCAACGCTCTTCTTCCAAACATTAATTGGAGGGATTGTACACTCAGCAGACAGCTTGGTTTCACATTGATTTTACTGAATCCAAATGAAAGTTTAAGTTTAAAAAAATAAAATAAAGTTAAATTATCTTTGATGGATTTCCTCTTCAAGCCTTGAGGCAGTAAACTAGAAAACCTGAAATAATATTCACTGTACTACTTGTCCTCACAAAGCCAGAATCAATAATTGACCAGCGCTTCCACCTGATTCCGACGATTCTCCTTGAGTGACCCAGCAGGTCAGATCAGATCAGATAGTCAAGCCTCTTCACCCGCTCTGTCTAATGTTCATACCTTCCTCCTCCTCCTTGTCTTCTGGATAAAACACCTCATTAAAGTGTTTATCTGCAGCAGCTGGAGGAATAAAGTCTTGTCTGATGTGAGTCCAATAGTTCTGGTCAGTCACAGAGGGATCTGGGTCAGTCTGTATATCTGATGATGGTCAGCGTGGAACGGCACTGTTATGTTAACACAGCAGATCTCAGCACTTGAAATACAGAGCGGCCTCTGAAGGCACACAGGCGTGAAATGAAGCTGGTTTGATGCCATAAATATGCAGATTCAGAGAGTCCTGCCCCCCACAAATAAACTAACTGAGTTTGGAGGATGTTCCCTATTAGCCCTTCATGTTTTAACATTAGAGATGGGACACAGACATCAGCAGGTCACATTACTCAGGTCCAGATGGATCTAGTGTTTTTCAAGACCAGGATCTGAACCAGAACCACAAAACATTTAAAACTGGGCCTCAAGAAAACAGCAGTCTGGATCTGCATCATGTATAGACTGGCTACAGTCTGTAAAATAAACCAAAGAAGAGTCATGTCCGACTATAAAAGATTTGCTGTCAGTTGTGTAATTCTAAATATGACCTGAACTTTATCATCACAACAATAATCCCAATTAATTTATATTATTGACAGAAAGCCAAATTCTTCAGTTCTTCGACAAAGAGGATGAAGATTCACCTGACGCCTTTAAAAGTCCTAAGCAGCTTCAGTCCTTCACATAGGTCTCCAAAAATTGTGTCCTCAGCGTTACACAACATGCACACTAACAATCTAAGCATTTGTGATCAGTATTATTTGTATGTGCCAAACCTGCAGACCTGCACCAGAGGAGCCCCTTCAGAGCCGTGTGCCACCTGGATGTTCTCCTAAATCCCATTCTTCAGGCGGATTACACCTTCCAATCCCAGGAAACCACCTCCAACCGAACAAATCCTCAAAGGAGACATTCACCACACGCTGATGTAACTGTGCCTCATTCTATTACGCCACTGTTCGAGCTGCACAACACTGGCAGGGGATCAGAAAACAAGATGTGGATATACGAGATGAAAACATATTTAGCAGCCAGTTTTCTGCTGAATGCCGAGATTTGGACAAGCTGAGATTCCTGCATGGCTGCATTTATCTTCAGAGGAGGAGGTGAGCTCGAGAGTTGTGTTGTTTTGGTAAAAACTCAAACATTATCACTGACAGTTTTGGTCCAAAGCACAATATCGTCTGTGAGAAGCTGTAACACATTTTCTCCACTTCACTGTGAGTGGGCATCATCTGTTTAGTGTTTGTGATACACACCTGGAGTCTGCAGAGACCTGGTCTGGATGCTGAGGTCATTATAATATTGAACATGTCCTAGTTTGTTAGAAAAAGACAGACAGTCTCTGTGATCATGAAAATGTTGGACCTAGTTAAAATTAGAAATTAAATATTAATGATACAATCTACACGTCATTTCTCACTATCAGTATCGTGTCTCATCTTCCACGAAAGGCAGGAAAACTTAATATCATCTCACCAAAACTTCCTTCTTCCCGCCTCGTCGCGCACATCGACCACCATCCACTTCAGCACCTTTTGTCTGTAGCTCAGGTTCATCTGTAATGTTAAAGGCCGATGGTCCGGAGAGTTGAACAGAAGAGCAGGATAATGATGAGGTAATTTCAGGGTAATGTGGGAGTAATTACAGAGGGAATAATGAGGTGATGTATGATAGTACGAAAAATATGGAGGTCGCTCTTTTCTTCTTTTTTTGAATGGAGTAATGATGGAGACAACATATCAAGATGGGGGGGGTCAAAACTGCCTAATGAAGAAGTTTGACTTTCAGATGTTATTCTAATTGATCCAGTGGGAACTCTATGTTTATTAAAACATCAGGTAAATCCTTCAGGTGACACATTGACTCAAATCTGATTCACACTGATGAGGTCTTACTAACCTGCCATCAGATGTTTGGAAACATCAGGAGCCAGCGGTCCAAGACTCAATCCAGGTCTTGGTTTAAAATCGACTCCCAGGTTTCTCATGGTCTCCGGCGTCTTCCTAGTTCTCAGGGCAGCCTGGGTGGGAGGACAATCAGCAGACCCCATCGATAACGCTCACTGACGCTAACTATGGCCCGCCACTCTGTTGCCATGCAACTACCTGTCTGAGTTTTTCAATGGCAGCTCATCAGCGGTGGAGGGAGAGGGAGGCTGATGGACAAGCATGAATAAATGGATGGAGAGATAGGAGGAGGTCATGTCTGTTTGTCAGTGGAGCAGAACCAAGGTGGATTCATTCAGCCGAAGCACTCAGAGGGTTTTTAAACATAACGGTGAAGAAGATGGATTAGAAAAAGGTCACACACATTAAAGGGAAACGTATGTAGAACAGAAAGAGTTGGGCTGTTTCAAGTGGGAAGGCAGCAGACCATGATAAAAGACACAAGACAAAGCTGGAAAATGAGCATGACGACATTCCTCTTCATTTTCACATGGTTGAAAACTTTGTGATGAAGTGAATACAAAAAATTGCTAAGGCAGGATGATGGGAGCCATTTTCCTTTTTGTGTGGAAGAAATGCAGAGCTTTCCCTCCACGTCTACAAATATTACACAGTTCGGTTCACAAAAAGATGGTCTGTGCAGCGCTGAGTCTGCAGGGCCTTTGTTACTAACCCTTTCATCCAGGTAGTATTTTAGGACGTTCAGACATTTCCACAGAAACGCAGATCAAAATCTCACAGCTTCACAGCTTCTCTGAACCAGACAAGGGAGAGGACCAGGACCAGACTCAGCTCCATCACTGGACCAACTGGGTCTGATCTGATCTTGTTGACGTCTGACTGAAGCCCTGTACAGCGGTTGTACATCTCTGCCCCCCCACATGACATCATAACCACACCAGCTCCACATTCCCGCCTTTGGGGTTTACCTCAGGAACTGTCAGTCGATGACCACTGTGAGGGCTTATCATGATGCGGTGCCAGTCACCACGGCAACGCTGACAACCTTGAAAAGTAATTTGGGGATCAATATTTGTGGGGAGGAAAATGGGGAAGTGAAGAAGGAAGAGAGGGAGAGTCTCGCTCTCCTGCAGACTGACAAATAATGAAAGGAAATGAGTGTGTGTGTGTGAGTGACTTACAGATTTTGTCTCTTTCTCTCTCTGGTTGTGTGTTTGTCCTCCAATAGGATGTCACCATCAAGGAGTATCATACTGATTCGTCTTCTCTGGTTCACGTTTGAAGGCATCATGATGGCACAGCAAGTTGCAGGGGGCGGAGCTAATAGGACTCCTCTGGCCGCTCTCACCACATCTTAAGAGTTCACGACAAATCAGACGTCCTGTCTGATCTGTCTGCCTCATTTCCTCATGAGAGAGTAAGAGGAAGTGACACGTTTTCTTCACTCATCAGATTTTTTTGTTTTGATGCAGCTTAACTGAGCAATAAAGCCAAAACACCACAGAAGAAACTGCAGGCTCAGGAGTTGCCATCACTTCCTGTGCTGCCTCAGCCTCCAGCTCAGAGATCCATCGTCCTTCTCCTCCTCCTCCTCTCTCCTGGACCTGACCTGACGTGAACGCAGCTCTTCAGCCTGGAAAACAAACGTGAAAATAAAAATCTCTTGAAGACATTTGTGTTTTTAAAATGTTTGTAGAATTTTGTGAGTGGTTGGTTGGAAACTTCCTCCAGTGGACAATGATGTACAGGAAGACTCTGGACTTTGTGACCTCTAAACCTGCAGCGATGGTCCCAGCTTGTGTTGATTAATCTTTCTGTCAATCAGCTAATTGATTAATCGTTTCAGCTGCTCCAGTCCTCCCCCGCCTTCACCCCCTCCATATTTCCTTGACCTCCTCAGTGGCAGGCTGACTGGATAGAGCCTCGCGTGGCGGTAACCAGATAAATGCCAATGTCAGCAGTGATGGATGGGGAGCCTCATCGCCTTACCCAGCATGCAACAGTGCAGTGCTGGAACGCAGCTCCATTAATTATCATTCACAGTAGAGGCCTAAAGGGGAGAGATCCGTCTCCGTCTGTCGCACTGACGCAATTTTGGTGGAAGGTCTGTCTTTTTTCACTGCTGTTTCTCACTCAGCCTTTTTCAGCAGCTCGTCTCAGCTTCGCTCAGACTCATCACTTCATATCATCAGCGTCTCAAAACGTTGAGTTGCTGCTTTCTTTTCAACTTCTTGCCTTCAGCTTCCAGTCTCAGTATGTATCAATCTGGCAGCAACTGATATTGCGGTCACATGACATACTGTCACATTGACAGCTGATATTCAGCAGCAACATTATCATGAGAACTGCAGCAAACTATTTTCTCATTTAACCATTTGTTCTATTAAATATTAGAGTAAAAATAAACAGGAGGCTTCAAAACTGCAGCTGACGGTTTGATGGGTGGCATCAGCATGAGCTGACAGTTATTTGTCAGGCCACACTTTATTTAACATCCATCAGATATTCTGGATAAATATTAATGTTATTTTTTTAACCATTAAAATTTTACAACTTTTTGAGCCTAATGATAAATCTAAATTGATTGATGGAAAATGACCCTGCAAAAGATTTGATGATTGTTAAAATCACATCAGGTAGAAATTTGAAAAATGATCTGATTCATTGAGTTAGTCTAAATAAAAGACTCTTTTCTCCACCAACAGATGCTGATTTTGTTTATTTGTTGTCTGATTTGTGTAAAGCAGCTGGTGTTGTGTTTGTTTGATTTACGGGGGGATGTTTCTTCTTCTCGAGCTCACACCCCCACAGTGTGTAAAGGACCCCCGTGAAGAACCTCAGCACTTCAGAGTTCGGCTCCAAAGGAGGCGTGAACCAACAAGCAAGAGTGAATGTAAGTTTAATCAGCAACGCATTGGCGGGGGGTCACATAGAGCTTGATTAGGAGGACGAGAAAAAGTGTGAATGTGCCGTTTGATTGTGGGGGGAGTAATCGTCTGGATAACAAGGAAGATTCCCCCTCAGATACCCCCCTGCTGGGACTGAGTGTCTGATGAAACCTGGTAGGACAAACGGCCTGATGATAATTTACTGCTAATGTATCCGAATCCGCCAAAAAAACTTCCAGTTTGAAGTGAACTTTGGGACGCGTGACGATGCGTTCACTGTGTGTCAGATGTTGGTGACACAATGAGTGAAGTAAGAAACCAAAAAACAAGCAAACGAAAAAGCCAAAACATGGAGGATGTGACAGGAAGCATGCAAAGTCAAAGTTAGGCTTTTATTATAAAAAAGGTCCAAAGTCCCGATCCTGGTCTCCAGAGGGACGCACAGAGACTTTGTGGAACCGTTTCTGGCTCAGACCTGAAGCAGAGCAGAACTGGACCAGTGAGCTGACAGCCAGTGGTTGGTGGATCTAGCAGTTATGGGGGGAATATATGTTCACTTCGGCCCCCAGCCAATGAATTCAATCAAAGCTTTAAAAAATACCCACAAACCCCTGCAGGTGTCACCAGAACCAGACAGATCAGCTGAGATCTTTTTGGGATGGACCCCCCCGCCCGTCCTGCCTGTCCCCCCCAATCACCAGATTAGGATGCTGGACCCATGTGTGTGATAAAAGGTCTCACACCAACACTCCAGCATCAGCAGAGACTAGCGCACGGCAACAAACAAGGAGGAGGATCAATAACTGGGGGGCAGATCAGGGAGGGAGGGGGCTCAACAGATCCAGCCTCAAACATTAAACTTTCATGGAGGAGTCTCTGTTGGCTCAGCTGTGTGTCTGTCTGTGAGGCATTCAAAACCTCCCATCACTGGAACTCGCAAACATCTGATGACATCACCTTCTCATCACCAAAAGGGACCAATAACGACAGCAGAGACGGCCGACTGTAGCTGCACACAAACCACCATAGAACATTTTTATATCTTAAAACTGTGATGATGACCAATTATTAATCTGCCAATGATTTTCTTGATCATTGTGGTGTTGAAGGTCTGAGGAAAAATGTTTCCTTTCATTTTTAGTTTGGTCTTGTTTTCTGAGCTGCTGTCCTGGATGACAGTGTTTACTGAGTCAGACAGAATGGTCCTGACACGCTGGAGGTTCAGGACAAACTTCTTGTGTCTTCAGCTGACTGTAACATCAATAACACAATGAGACTCTGGTCAGCTGGATCTGCAAACCTCCACCGTGTTGATGCTGAAGTGTCTCAGGCTCAGATTTCTCGTCTCCGTCGTCATTCTGTTGCTGCATCGTTGGCTGTTTTCTCCACACTGTCGTCTCATCGTTGTGACGGCACCGCCTGGACGGAGACACCTCCACGCCAGCTCCTGCTCTCTGAGGTTTCAGGACAAATTCATGACATCCTCCATCTGAAACAGTCTAAAAGTGTCAGAAGAGAAGAAGTCAGGTCTGTGTTCACTTATCTCAGCAGATTCATTCATACATCATACATCAACCAAAAGATGATAATAAAAAAATTACTTACATAAAAACATAAAAAGCCACTTTTTGATAACAGAGCTATTTAATCATTCAATAATTATTTTTCAGGGTAAACAAACTGTTCATTCCAAACACAAAGCGTCTCAAGTTGTTGTCGCTGAATTGCTAATTGGCCCCCAGCGGTCACTCCGTCCCTCCTGAGACAGCAAGCTGTGTGTTACCTGAACACACAACCACACAGCTGTAATCTGGTCTGATCTCAGCTGGAGGCCGTAGACGTGTTCAGCAGAACATCTGAACACATGAGAAAAGATCTCGTGCTGGAGAATCTCACTATCACTGCCAATTGGTCTAACCCTCGGGGGGGGGGGGGGGGGGGGGGGGGCTGTACCGCCACAGGCCCTGTTTAAATTCATATTAGCCACATGAACTAACGTGCATCCATTTTTCATGGAGCGGACCTCGGGCTGTTTCCTCCGACTCAGACTTCAGCTCAGGAAACGTGACGTTTCTGTGAGCACAGAATAATTCGGTTTTAGTTTAAAGTGCTCACAAACAGGAGACGCTGCACTTCTGGATCACACTCATATCTCACCTGGACACCAGCAGGTCACATGACCAAACACCTGGTGATGACATCACACAGGTGAGTCCAGCTCTGTGTCATTTTCCTGTCTCTTGTGGTTGTTGGGACAATCCAGCTCCAGATCAGAAAGCCAACACTGTGTGTATGTTTGTGTGTGTGTGTGTGTGTGTGTGTGTGTGTGTGTGTTTGTGTATGTGGAGTTCTCCCTCTCCCTCCAGGAAGTAGAATTCATCATGGAGGAGTGCTGAATGGGCATTATGGCGGCCTGCAGGGGTTTCCCTTCCTGTACGGGGGAGCTGATGGAGTCCATTTTTCATGTGGTGGTGGTGGAGGAGGGGGCCGCTCCACTAACACCCTCCATGCATGTCAGACTGATGGAGTCGGTTTGAGGGGGCGTTACAGATCAGACTCCTGGTCTAAGAGATGATGCAGCTTCAGTTGATTTTAAATCTGCTCTGATCTTTATCTGCTTCGTTCTGAAGACTCCAATTTCTAAGCCGTGAGCCATCTTGTTTTGTTTTGGGTTTTTTTTTTACCAGAGGAAACCTGCCCAGAGGTACAAACTGAAACCAAAGAGCTCCTCCTTCGGTGACGGACTCGTCATGTCGCTCACTGTCGCTTCTGCAGAGACATGAATAATAAAATGCTGCAGCACGTGCTGACCATTGTTGCACCATCATTAGTCTTCACAGCAGCCTCTTCAACGGTCTACACATTTAAAAAATAATTACAGCTGTTGAATCATTGATCTTTCTTTTCACACTGCCTGAGGTTTTAAGATGCTCTGCTGGAAACACACACATATATATATATATATATGACTGCAGGGAACAAATAAAACAATTATAAATATAAAGACTATACTAAAATAAACTCGTCTGTGAAGAGAAACTAAATAGACAATGTTTCTGTGACTGAATTGCTCAAACACAAAATTCTTCACTCCCGTTAAACTAATTTTACTTCCAATTAGAAAAAGAAAGAATTTGAACCACTGGCCAACCAGCATGAACAAAAAAAGCGGAGAAACTCATACAACTCTTGTAGATCTGGTGATAATCAATAGAAACTTCTTGTAAAGGAAGCCATAAAAGCCATCAGGTGAAGCTAGAGCAACAGATTTATCCTCCAAAATTAACCGCCGAGTATGAAATGGCAAACAGAAAGTGAAGATGAAACAGGGAAATAAGATCACACCCTCTAATGAGGAGAGTAAAGACAAATAGAGACACTGAGCTGCTTCCTTCTGTCCACCGCAACAACATCAACACAAGTCAGAAAGCAATACAGATGTTAAACCACCGTCCCAGAATGCCTTTGGGTTTCTGCAGCTCATTTCAGCGACCATCTCAGTATTAATCAAGCTCTGATTGGACAGCTGACCTGAGAACCATGGGGGGGTCAGAGATGAGAAACACTATCTTAGATAATATTTAATCAGAGCAGCTGATGTGTTCAGGTCCTTGATGTTGTGGGAAAATGATGTGATTGAAATTCAGCTCAGCTGCTCGACTCTCCCTCTTGATTTGCTTCAGGCTCGGACGGCTGCTCCGTCCATGTCCTGGGATGTGGACTAATTATGACAGAGCCAGTCTGGTTTATTCTGTATGATTGCTTCCCAGCATTTTCCTCCCAAAATGCAGCTGGTTAAACACAGTAGCACTAACGGAGGACTCTCCTCTCCCCGACCGAGCCAGAGCGACAGGGACGAAGGACGAGACACGTCTCATTACGTCCAAATACACACCAACTCTCTTTTAAATCAGATTTGACCTCACCAGGTCACCTCAGCCTCGATTTTCTAAGAAGCTCTTCCAGAATAACATGTCAACAATTCAGGGCACAAATAAAAACCATTGAGGTCATTTTAACCCCGAGTTAGACATTTAGGATAAAAGGATTCTCAGTCCTGATCGTCTGCTTACAGCACAAACAGCAGCTGCTGGTTAAAATGGAGAAGGGTCATCACACAACCCATACGGACTAAATGTGTAAAGGCCCATATGGTCTGCATGTTATCCGTAAATCAATACTGTGTGGAAATCAGCCCTCCGATATTTTCTTATACGTGAACAAAACCGTCATCACACAGAAACACACTTTCTCCCCGAGGCTCCTCATTCCAACGCACACACAAACACAACATCAGCTTTGAAACATCATGAACTGACTTGAAGTAAATGCCTCATTAGCATGAGGCTAGTTAATGATCAGCTGATGTATGTGATGACACATGGACAGATAAACACGGATCAGGTGGAGACGTTAATTATACCACTGGTGATTAAAGTGTGTGTTAAAGTTTGTGCAGGAAAATGCGGTTCACGTTGAAGAGATGATGAGGAGGCAAAGTCTGTCTGTTTTTCTTCTCACACCAAAATAAAAGGCCCTTCCTGTCCAACCGCACTGACACTGCTCTGTTTAATTAACCTTCAAATCAGCCACAAGCTGTGATTCTTCTTTTTGACATCAGATTTACAAACAAATAAAAAGATGGAGGTCTGTGGTTACGAACACTGAGACGTTTCCATAGTGACACCTCAGAGACTTAAATCACTCAATCGTCACACTTTCAAATATTCTGATTTCTGTTATTCTCAAAAAACACAAGAAGAATGTTCTGCCCCCCTGTGGCAGGAGGGCAGAAAACACCCAAAGGGGGGTGAGAACCACAACTGCTGTTGTTGTTGTCGTTGCTATTGTTTGTCACATCTCTCAGACACTCTGATCCAACCAGACCGCAGAGATGTGTCTGCATTAATTATGAGACGTTAAAGTTGATGCACACAAAGTAAGGTAACACAACTGTTAGGCTGTGTTAGTGAGTGTGTGTGTCTCTGTGAGCTCACAGTCACCCATCTTTATTTGAGGGTGTATCCGTCATTACTCTGTCTCATCAGGCAGGTAAGGAGCCACAGCGTGTGTGTGTGTGGATAAGATGGATGAGAGTTCATCAGGGCCTGGCAATCACTAAACTTTCTTTTCATTTCTCGCTGTCTCCGACTCCGTCCATTCATCATTCTGTCGCTCTCTCTCTCTATTTTTAAACATGCAGATCATCAGCCAGGTGAAGCCTTCACACACACACACACACACACAGTGAACGTATGTATGACAGCCTGATATCTGTTTCCTGTATGTGTGACATAATTTGTAACATCATCATTAGTTCTCTTTATGTTGACAGAAGGCTGATCTCCAGCAACAGCACATGCTCACATCTCCCCTGTTGTCTATGGGAAAATGCTCCTGATTTAGTAGCTCGTTTTCCTGATGAGGAAGTTAAGTTTGAGGCAGATTAATATTTTAGCTGGACATAACAATTCACTAGAGGAATAGAGAGGTCTGATCAATTAAAGGTGATTAATTAAATGTTATTGTTTGTGTAAGTAAGAATCTCCTGTTTGTGAGTGGGATTTATTTATCGGGGGGTTAAGGTAATTGAGCTGGTATGTGTTAGAGCAGTTGAACCTGTGACCTTAAAGCTACAGATTTTCTCCTCCATCTCAGCACCAGCCAACGTTAAGCACATGTCTCAGAGGTGAAGGAGCTTTGTTCGTTTTCATCAGAGGATACAATGATAAACTGGGAACTCAGAGAGCGGAGCGGGAAATGGAGCAGAGGATGGCGGCCCAGTCAATTTATTTCACCTGGAACATGCAGAGAAGCCAGGGGCCATGTTTTATCTGAGGGGAGAGTCGGCACTCAGGAACTGAGAAGAGGAGTCTGCTCGGAGTTGACGCTCATGAATCAGGAGCTGGAGGAGAGCGAGCGGAAGGAAGACTAGGCAGGTAATGAGGTGAGGAGGTGAAGGGGAGATGGGGAGGAGAGAGGAGGGGATGTTTGCTCCGTTGTTTCTTGTTAACCTCCAGCAGACCGTAATTCAAGCCTCGTGGGTGGAAGTGAGGTTCGAGTATTGACTTGGACGACACTGGTACATTAACGAGCCGGCCACCTGCTGCAGCTGATTAGCTCGCCGCCTGCAGGCCGTCTGAGGGACGGACCGCTGAGCTGCCTGCCCAGGCGGCTGCTGAAGTCGGCTAATTATCTGGCTTGTTTGCTTCTGAGAGGTCTGATTCAGCTGGCAGCTGGAAGCAGAGACCAATTGGACGTTTGCTCAAAGGAGTGAAGGATCAGGAGATGGGTGACTGACGAGCTACACGGCTGGTAGACAAACGGGCAATGGAGGCGCCAAGTTTCAATGCAGCACTGAAACTTGTGGGGAAGATGAAGCCGAATCTGTGGTCACATGCACTGAGCTGAGATTCATGAACATCATGGGGCGAACCAAGATGGCTGAGTCCACAGAGCCGTCAGTCAAGAGCTCCTCTGGAGGAGGGGGCTCAAGGATCACACTGGACAGATCGTACAGTGTATTTCACAAAGTGTATATTCAAACTGATGTATTTTAGTTTTGAATCTCTGAGTCTGTGAAGGAAACCGTTTCTTTGCACTTAGAGGGCCTGGTTGTTCCTCCAGAGACTCCTGGAGCATGAACAATCATCCTCTCCTCTAGTGTGTGGGTTCAGCTTTGCCTCCATCAGCTGTACCCAGGTCTTAAAATCGGCCTCTCTCCTCCCTCAACACAGGCAACTTCCCATCATGCAGCAGGGCGGCGCCGTCGAACAGTCAGCACAGCAGCAGGACAACACTCAGCCCTGGAGGAGCTGACAACAGCAGAAGAGGCCTGAAGCCACAAACAGGCTGATTCAGAAAAAAATGGGAGGGTGGTAGACGAATGCAGCAAAAACTGTTGTTGTATTTTTGTCTTGAGGCCGATCAGCAAGGAATTGTGCACACACACACCCACACACATTTCACACGACTGGCAATGAGCAGGAATAGGTTTTTTAATGGCTTTTATGGCCCAAACGAGCTGAGCAGCTGCTCAGCGTGGTGCTCAGGAGCATTAGAGGACAGATACAAAGAGCTGAAATCACAGAGCTATTGACAGAGAAAAACTGCTCCCAGCATTGTTCTGCGGAATCAATCTGAGCAGCATCGACAGGAAGTCGTACGGAAGGAGGCCAAACGGAGAACACCGGATGGAGAAAGGAGAAACAAAGAAGCAGAAAGAATTGTTGAGATGATGAGTGGAGTCCTGCTCCGGGGAGGATAACAAAAAAAAACAGACACTTATTTTCTTCTGCAGCTGAAGCTCAATATTAACACTATTAGAGTCACATTAACACTTTTCCAGGTCTTCCGTTCCTCATTTTTTAAAAAACACTCAAACACTCAACACGCTGGCTGTGAGATCACCCGCTGACATCAGAAAGACTCAGATATCTTGCTGCCATCAGCAGCACCATCTTTTCCAGGTCCTTGATTTATTTGTCCACCGTCCTTCAAAGACCTCCAAGACCCTCACACGCTAAACAAGGCAGAGCTGACATGAAGAGAAAAGCACACATCACTCTCTCTGCTGTTCAGAGAGTTTGGAGTCTGAAGGTATGAAGAAGACATTTCTCTGTCTAATGCCGCAACCGTCGACTGAGATGCGACTCAGATGAGCTTTTAATGGTCTGCTGTCAATTAAAGGGAGGCAGAGAGGAACTATTGGTCCCCGAGGGACAGAGGGACGGGGGGGACGAGGCCACAGTGAGGATGGAGAGATTGGGTTGGGACAGAGCTGAGATACAAATCAGCTGAACCAAACTCCCTCTGAAATGTCTAGATTTCCCTCCTCCAAAGTCACAGAAAATTTATTGATCGTTTCAGACATTTGTCCCAATAGGGAGAGAGAGACAACGCGGTCAGAGAGGTCGCAGACCAAATTTATCTGAAGCACCAGGAAGCCTCCCATTTCCAACCCTGGTAGCCATTTTGAAAAAGAGGGCCCAGGTATAATGAGGCGGGTTGTTGTTGTTCAGGACGTTGATGGTCCATCATCCCCAAAACAACAGCTGCTGCCTCACACAGAGCTCAGAGTCGAGACAGACGCCGTCTATAAAGCATTTTTATCTCTCTCGTTATTGGAGCTCAATGCTGTTACATGTTAATTGTCACCAGGGTCATTAGCGTGTGGTCAATTTTAATTTCAAACACTCCCTCGTGTCTCTGGCCATCATTTATTACAGAGACGGGCAAATCTGGTCCTGCTTTCTAACAGGTGACCAAACAGATTATACACATTTTAGCACAACAGGGATGACAATCGCGATTTTAGGTATCTTAAACTTTCAGACAGCTGAGACATGGTCATCATCCAGAATGTGTGGCTGGTTTCCCTGTTAAATGAGGAGACAGAAATATTTCCACACGGGCCGAAGGCAACCTGAGCAGATGGTGGCTGTCATCCTCCACCTCATCTTAATGACGACAACTTGGACTTTTTCCAGGAAAACAACCCAACCTGTCTGCCGCTAAATTAGCCCAAATCCACTTCAGTTACACTCTGATACAAGCAGAGCAGAGGGACAAGAAAACGTCACGCCAGGTCACAGTAAATGTGGATATTTCGCATTTGCCCATGTTGTATATTAAAGGGCTGTATGTGAACGTTTTATTTTGAAAGGTTGATATCCATAAGATACATTTTCTATGAACCATCTCCATCATCAAAACCCATCATTTTGTTTTCCTCAGACAGCTGAGTTGAACCAGATCTGTTTGGTCAAACACACCTGAAAAAAATGTCTCTCTCCTCTTCCAAGGCAGCACTCTGACATAAAGACGGACAACAGTTCAGTTCTACACATTGGAGAAATTTTATCAAAGCAGTTTAATGTTTTAATGATTCTTAGGAATCCTTGAAGATTTAATAAAGTCATGAAAAGGGTCTAAAGATCAAAACCACTCCATTTGTTTTAATGTCAGGGCAGACGAAGGCAACGGTAGCAGCATGACCTCAGATGGCGTTATGCTGTCTTTCTGCCCTGGAGAGGCCGTCGGTCAAATGAATGTGGTTTTGATGAATAGATGGTGAAACGCCACATGTCACACCTTTAAACCCGCCCCCATTACACTGGGGGAGGGTTTGAACCTGACACACTGCCCCCTTTGTCGCACAGAACCGCATGATGGATGAAGTCTGCAGAATAAAGAGCCTGGATATGTATGTGTGTGTGTGCATGTGTGTCTAAGCTTGTCAGATATAATTACGGATGCTGAGGACGGCTGGCTGCATCACTCTGAATAAAGTTACATGATTATAAATTACACCAGTAATTTCAGTCGATTTTAATAAGTGCACTCTGTGGCAGCTCTCTTACTCTCGCTCTCTCTCCACCTCAGTTCAATTCCATTCAAACTTTTTTGACATGTCAGGTGACCAACATTATCAAATCCTTCAGGATAATAATTTGGGTCAATGGTGAGGTGAGAAAAGTTACTGATTCTATATAAGAAAAGAAAAAAAGAATGCTAAATTAAGGATGTTGTGCGTATGTGTGTACATACAGTAATTACCTGTCATATGCAGCAACGTTTTCATGTTGTCTCCTGCTTGGTATCTGGGACCTGTGTCTATAGAAACCAAGGAGATGACAGGGGAACAGAGATAAGAATATCTGAGATTTACAGTGAAGGGAGAAAACAAAAGGAAAGGTGGAAAAGACAGCAGAGAACGAAAATCCACTAGAAGAGGAGAAAAAAAACATCAAACGAGGTAGGAGGCAGATAGGATTTCATTTCACCAGGGATGTGATTAAGGTCACTGCAGTGATGCTTGCTGTAACCATGGCAACAGAGGATGGAGGTGCTGCACCGTGGCCCATACTAAAGAACCGACAGTATGATTTTGTGCCTGGACGTTCCAGGATGATACACGGACTTTAGCCGGGGATAAGCTTACTGCTACATTCATATTAACCCTTCTAAACTGAGTGTGCACTTCGAATTACCAAAAGTTCGTGAATGTTTGCTTTTCTGAAAAAATGGGCAAAAGCACTTAATGAGAGATTATGTTTTTCCTGTTGACTTCAAAATCTTACAATACCCATGAACCTAAAAATAATCATACATATCCATACTAGAGGTATTAAAATGAAAAACTGGCTTTTCCGTCTTCATCAGAGTGAATAAAACACTTTGTTGTTGCTGCGACAATGGAGATGTTTGACATGGGTGTGATGGGTGAAACCACAGGTGTGTACAGAAGAGAGAAACTGTGATGGAGATGTTTTTTTACACTTCAGAGGGGCTGTCAGAGGCAAATGATAGGCTGCTGTGATGATGACTGCATCACAACACACCAGTCAGGACAGGCTATCAGCCAACAACAGAGTGTGAGCAGGAGAAATCAGGTCTGTCAGAGCTGAAATGTTTGTCTGACCCTCTGCTGGGCAATGACAACTCAACACAAACGCACCTGGAACCATAACAGCTGTTAGAAAGAAGCACCCGGACCGACCGACTCACTGGTGTGGGCCAGGGTCCGGGCTACACAGCAGGAGACATGAAACAACAACAAACACACAAAAACAACCACAATAAAACACAGTAAGTCAGACACAAATAAATGTAAACAACCAGAAATTATCCTCCAGCTCAGTGAGGGAGCAGTGACTGGGGTCAGAGGTCAGAAGAGGCCGACCGCCTGACACCCCCTCTGTAATGTATCTCATTTATCTTCGTTCTTTTTCGCCTCTCATCTGGTTTGCTAATAGTAACGTCACAGACAGCTTTGTGTGAGAGTCGCCCTGTTTTTAAATTTGGTTCACAAATGAACAGAGCAAACCTAAAGACAGAGATACAACTTTGTTCTGTTTGGGAAAACAGCAAACCAAAATCTGAACTTTCAGATTTGACTGATGAACAAAACTTTAGTGGCCTTGTTTAGAAAATTACCGTAGCAGCTCATTATCAGTGTGAAAACAGAATCATAACATGAACCACAGGAGGAGAAGCCTCATAATAAATAACGTACACGCACGTCCACTTTATCCAATTCAAATGTATGCTTACCTATTGTTGTCCACAGGTGGAGAATTTTCTGGTGCTGGTGGATGGATCTTCAACACTTTCATAGACATCAATCCACCCTAACATTATTGTAGGATCAGGTTTTCTTATTCTTTAGGGGTTGGGTGTGTCTGTATCTCTTAGCTGAGAAAACTTAGCAGCAGTGTGCATTAACAGAAGACCAGCAGGTGGCGACAGCTTGATGTGAGTCCAGATCACCAGAGAATCCACCTCACAACCTCCAGGACTTACAGGTTCTGCTGCTCCAGATCTCATAGCTCGGCTTCAGAGATCTAGCAGAGTCCAGGCCTCCTACAGAATATTAGGCCGGTGGTCATAATGTTATGGATGATCGGTCCTGCAGGATCAGCTTATGCCCTTTCTGCTTCAGTACTTCAGTGAATCCAGTGCCTTGCAAACAGTGTTATTCGTGGTTCTTACAGGACTTTGATCCTTGGGGGAGTGATAGTTACCGGACCAAACAATCGACTGTACTCCAGCCAGCCCTCTCCTCCTCTGTCAGGCCCAGTACAGTCTGGATCAATGTTTAACTACCTTCTTCCGACTCTAACTGTAGATGCTTCCCTCCACAAGAGTCCGTCCATGAAAACACTGTTCATGTCCCAGTTAAATCGATTATTCTGAACATTACAGCCTTTAATTGCACTTGAAGTCATCACACAATGTCTAATATCCAGTTTTAACACAATAAATCTGACTCCAACTCCTGACTCAGATTTTCCTCTGGTCCTCCCTCCGTCACATCCCATCACTGGGAAATAACATTAAAATATCTTTTGATGCTTCGCCCATCTGATACCATCTGGCCTGGATGTTAAAATGGGAAATGGAAACCTGTAGTGATTCAGCAGCCCCCGCCCAGACCAGCAGGCTGCAGGGTGTACAGACACGATGACACCAACTAAATGATTCAATTATCTGATATTATTATCTACACAGATGCTGATATCGGACTTCAAAGCCAGGAGCTTTAAGTTTTCAGTGAAAGAAAGGTCACGTCACAAATTTTTATTTAGTTTTATTTATTTAGTGTCAGTCAGGTGGGTTCAGATTAAGGGCCGTCCAGGTAGAGACTCAACCTTTGACTTCTTTTCTCCAACCAGTGGAGCCTCTTCAACATTCACTTCAATTTAAAGACCAGGAGTCCAGGACCAGGCTTCAGTTTAGATCCAGTCTCCAGTCTTGTTAAGACAGATGTTGGATACAAAGATGCTATTTAATTAGAATACTGTAAATATAAAATGGCCATGAAATCTAAATTTTCGGTGAGGCCATGATAAAAACCATCATTAGGACTTTGAGTATCATGGTGGTTTATCACCGTGGGCAAATAAAATCCTGTGGAGACTTGATTAAAAATAATGAAGACCGTTATTCGACCTGGAGCTTTGATGGAAACAAACTGGGCTCATGTTATTGTGTCCATCCTCTGAGTCTGGACCGTTTCCATTCACGCAGGTTCATCACTTTTACACTCTTTAGTTTGGGAAAATTGCTCTGCAGATTGAAAGCCAGTGATGAGAAAAACAGCAGCTTGTTTTCTTCTGTGGTGTGAAATCGAGGCAGACGATGTTCTGTTAGTGGGAACAAAAACTAATTCCAACCCGAAGAGCACAGGACGAGGACATAACCACCTTGAATGTACATTGTATATAGTCGATATCAAATTGTTGTGAAGTTTTACTGAAAGGGAAGAAGTCCAGCAGTTCAGCAGAGCGGAAGGATTTATCTCCAGCCTTCTGATAGTCCTTTCCGACACGTTTCAAAAGGTTACGGACACATTGTCATGCAGTATTCATGCCGGAGCAGCTCATTGTGCAGGAGAAAAGGCTGGAAAAAGTTTTTAAAAAGTATGTTTTCTTGGCTGTGACGAACCACAAGCAGCTGAAAAATATGCTTTTGGCAGCAGCTGTTTGATGTTGGAGCGTGATGGTCACACCTCAACCGACATTTCAAAAGGAGTTCTGAGTCTTCTTCACGTTGATGCTGCTCTTTTCTATTTTCACATTACACACCATTTCACTTCCTGCCTTGTTATTCTTTTCATCTCCTCTCAACACCTCGTCAGGCAGTGGCTTTTCTCTGCGCTCATCTTCTGTCCTTATTCACTCTCTTCTCCAAACAGCAACCTTTTTGTCTGCTTTTTCTGGCTTTTCTTTCCCTCCTTGGTCTCTGAACTAGGATTGTCTGTCCTACTGTCTGTCATCTTGTCGTCCTCTCTGTAGACCGTGTGGACCTACGGCTTTCAGTAGGAACAAGAGTCTGCGTAGGTGCAGCTGTGCGTTTTAGGGGAACCAGCGGGACTCCGTCATTGCGTATTTTGTTTTACAACAAACACTCTCCTGTGAAATCACCACTGTGGTTATAATCACAAAGCAGTTTTAATCCATCCACATTTAAATTTCTAGAAAGCAGCAGCATTAACACATCTCTGCTCAGGAAATCACACATCAGCTTGAGTCCAGTGGAGTCTGGCGTGAGCCCGGCAGGAGGCCATGTGCAAATCCTGACATCAGTCTGGAAAAACACACAAAACTCACACACACACAGAAATCCACCAAATGAAATAAGAAGGAAAAACCAGAGTGAGTAGTTTGTGGGCGTGTGAAGCTGAAGCACGTGGGCTGGTGACATGTTGAGGCTCAGAATCCTTTGAGCCTCTATGAGTCTTTGACATGAGGAAGGGAAGCCTGAAGCCGATTGCTCTCGCCGGGTTGTTACAGCCACCGATAAGAAAGAGGCATCGACAAATACAACTGCCTCGAATCTCCTTTTGACAGCCGTGAATGGCAGATTGAGATAGCGTTCCGAATGGACTGAGCTCTCGACTGCAATAAAGAGACCTCCCAGAGGAGGAGGAGGATTGCGATGAGGCGAGAATCTCCCAGCATGTCAGGTATCTGTTTTTGGGGGAGACTTAAAAAGAAGATTATTGTACTTTATCTGACAAGATGATCTGATAGAGCAGCAGATCTGTTTTGAAGTCACTGCTGGTCACAATTCAGTTCACTCCCGATGTACACAGGAAACACTTAGCACCATCAGCAGCAACTCCAGGTTGTTTCTGATCGCCCCCTCTGTTTATGTTGATCCATAAAACTGAACAGAACCACTTTGATTTGACTTGTTCTTTATAACTGAGGTAGAAATGAAGGAAACTTCAGCTCTGTGTTGTCCAGCTTGGCTGCATATCTGGAAAGCAGTAAAGGGAGGCAAAGACTAATGATGCACTTCAGCTGTGTCCAAGTTCAGGGCCGACATCCTTTGAGGGCACGCTCATTCTGGCCTTCAGAGACATAGAAGGTGTAACTGAAATGAGATGGTCTGGCCTTCGGAGGATTTACTCTTTATATCACCAGCTGTGCCCCCGTTCTGTCCTCCCTTACTGACCCTGAATGGAGGCAATCTTCAATGACCCTCCTTTGGAGGACGTTGTTGGTTCTTCCTTGGTAATCAACAAAGGTTGAACCAAAATGAGGCTCTCTGGGCTGTATCACTGAACCAAAGTGAGATGGTGTGGACTACAGGGGATTTATATTTTACATCCCGAGCTGCGTCCTGGTATGACTGTTCTACTGTCCGTCCCCTCTTTCTCCTGTTGTGTTGTTTGTCTTCAGATTAATTGTGTACTCAGATTAGCTCACATGCGGTCTTTTCCTAACTCCTTTATCCAGCCCTGTTTGTTTATACTGTGAACAGCTCCAGCTCCTTAACTGCCAAACTGTTTCATGGGCCGGAACAAGATTCACAATATTGGTGAGGAAAATAAAATAATTCTGTAGAGACAATGATTTGCTGATGAGGGTTAAGTTAATCGACCCAGGGTAATTTAACATCTCTGACCTGGTATCCTTCCAAATTAGCTCAAACTGCTCCGAGGGTCAGAGGTCTCCTCTGGCATCACCTTCCATTACACTGGGAAACATGCAGAGTGGTTTTAAATGTGCAGCCAGAGTCTGGTTTTATAGTTCGATCATAGGAAACATAACAGATCGTAACAAGTTAAACCAGCCTGGAGACTGAGCTGACTGCCCGGTTCAGGTCCAATGAGGATTCAGCTCTGCGGCTGAGCTTCAGGAAATTCTGCTTCCATAATGGAACCATTACTTTTCTCAGTCAGCAGTTAATGTAATGTAAAGGTGGGAAGACATCTGAATGCAGCAGGGACTTTCACAGCGTTTAAATTTTACTTCTTCTTGCTGGAGTAATCTGCTCAAATGAGCAGTTTTAGGAGCGCTTAAGAAAAAACAGTTCTTCTTTCTGCTGGTGTTCTCTCCATCAAAGAAGTAATATTTGGAAATTGTCCTTTATGTAAAATGCCTCCTTTCCTCTGCCATTTTCCTGTCATCGTCCTTCCTTCCCTCCATCCATCCTCCTACAGTACATTAATCTTACTCCTCCTTTTAAGTTCATCCTACCGCCTTCTGTCTCTCCTGAATTTCCATCACTATCTTCCTTCTTTTCCTTCAACTAAAATCTCTTATCGTCGGTGTCCTCCTCTCCTACCATCCTTCCTTTCTTATCTCCTTTCAGGTCAGCCTGCGGTGGTATTCTGACTGTTCTGAGGATCAAACACACAGGATCATACTTTCTGTCCTCTCACTTTCCTTTATTTATTAATTTTTTTAAATATTTCAACTGATGGAAAAATTCACATAATTTTATTGTTCCAGCATATGAAACAATGATTCGTTTGGATCAACTGTTCAAAACAGAATATGTCCAACAAGCATCACACTGTCACTCTGAAGACTGGTAAACAGTGAATATTTAAAAACAAATCAGCTGTTAATCACCTGAGTTTTACAGGAAGAACATAACATTATCAGGTATCCTAGAAAAGAGAGGGGTGGAACGCAATCAGGTGACATCTTCTACTCCCTGATGTGGCCTCAGGCTTCAACAGAGAAGCTTTGAACATTTTATATTTTGTCAACGCTCGCAGCATATTCTGCTTTGCAGGGCAGCTACACTCCTGGACACTGGGGGCAGCAACGCAGGAGAATATAAAGCTTTATATTCCACAGCTTGTTGTCGGTAAAGTGATGACATTTTGTTAGACATTTTAATTTGAGTCGTCTGTGAGGAGACAAAGGGCATGCGGCCAAACTGACTGTTAGGAAAATATATTTTAATACAAAACCTCCTCTCACACTAAAATCCGACCTTCTGAATTCACCACAGACAGCACACAAATGAAGGACAGAAGTTTTCACAGCAGGACATCGTCCAAAGCATCACCAGTTTGTCTTCTTCCGATAATGCATCCTGGTCCGTCATAGACCTGACGTAGCTCTACTGCTGGATCAGACGGTCGAGCCTTTTTCCTGCTTCAACGCACCAACTTCTGGACTAAAAGTTCACCTGCTGCTCTTCTCTCTGTATAAACTGAATATACAACACTTACTTACTTTTATCTTCCTACTTTTGAAGCTTTCAGGCTGTTTGATGTGTGAAAAAAGCAGAGTTGATATTTATGGCATGGTCTGGATTCCATGTATTTTTAATGCCAAACTCTTTTAAATTCAACTCTTCCTCTGTTTTTAAGATGGCATTATGCTAATGTTGTATTGTTTGTGTGAAAACTGATGCATGCTGCCGTGTTTTTGGTCAGAGCTCGGCTCAGAACTGGGGGTGTACATCTCCGAGGATCTGAATCAGGAAACACAAACCTCAGTCTGTGTGGTGGATCTTCAAAGGGAGTCACAGTGTGGACAAGAGGCTGCTGTGTCCACATATCAGTTCTGCTAATTAACCAGTTAATTAGCCCCATAAAACACGGGTGAGAGGGAACTTAATCAGAGGAACGAGCGCTCCAGGGGAAGGAGCTCTGGCATCAAACAACACAGGCCATCCTCCTCATCCTCCTCAATGATCTGGGATGCACTGGTGAAGGCCAACGTGTGAAGGTGCGAGTTCATCTCAACATTTCTGCTAAAGAGGATCATCGTTCGAGACAGAGACCTGAAGGTGTTGATGCTGACACTCGCGAACCTCCCCAGGGGTTTTCGTATTTAACCTTTTTCATTGGACCCAACGAGGCAATAATCACCATTTGATTTAAATAATAAATAAATAAATAAATAAATAGAATTAAAAAAAAGAAGCAGCTTGACTTGGCTCCAACATCCAGTGAACTTAATGTTCAGTCTGCTGCATCTACTTTTGTTAAAAAGCTTAGACATGTTTTTCAAAACATATTCCTGCTGATTTTAGTGGAATTAAAATAGGGTGCTACTCTTCGAGCCAATCCAGTGTCGCATTTTGAAGTGGATCTCTGTCCACACTGCCAAGTTTAATCATTATTAGGAGGAGACAGATTATTTCTTTAATTAAATAATTAAATTCTAATTCTTCCATTTGGAGCTTTGACATTCTGCAGCATTCTCTTCCTTCAGCCTGACAGTTTGTTTCTCCTTCATGTTTCTGACTCCCATCTTCTGTCAGACACCTCCAAAAATTCTGTCTCTTAACAAAAGTAGAACACACACGCGCCACACTACAAATATTCCTGCTGATTTGTATTAAATCTATTGAACCTTGTTTGGTTTTTTCCTGTCTTACCTGAACTCCAGTTT
This sequence comes from Echeneis naucrates, assembly GCF_900963305.1. Lineage (NCBI taxonomy): Eukaryota > Metazoa > Chordata > Actinopteri > Carangiformes > Echeneidae > Echeneis > Echeneis naucrates. Next base: position 456,641 of record NC_042529.1, on the reverse strand, counting down.
GAGAGCAGATATCGATTTCAACTGCCGAAACATTAAGGGCAGAGAAGACAGAGAGACAGACGGCGAGGCGGACGTCTTGGGTGAAAGTTATGTTTCTCTTCATTGATCTTCCATTTGTATTCAGCAATACTTTTTGCCAGCAGCAGCAGCAGGAGTGGAAACATTAGCAGCCGGCCTCCTTAAAACTTGGGATGAGGATCTGGAGGGAACAGATGAGGAAGAAGTTAAGTTAATGATCTGATATTTTCTTTCTCAAATAAAGTTTTGCGTAATAGAAATCATCAATGTCAGGTGCTGCTCAGACACCATGTTCTCTTCGGTGAAAAATGTAAATCGTTTCTAGTCAATATAATACAACAAAGTGAGTACATGTCAACCTGAGCGGGAGTTGGACTGCTGCAACATTATGCAATGCAGTGCAACGTGTCTGCAAGAGCTGCTACCAGTCTGAGGCTGCAGTTTGTGGCACTGTTCCACTGGACTCCATTACGTGCAGGTTTGCAAGTTAACGTTCACTGTCAATTAATCTTCTGATCATTTAATTATTTTGTAAATAGGTTTACAAAGCAACAAAACAATAAAAGGCTACTCCCCCTCTTGTCTTTTAAAGTTCCATACAGCTCATATATATGACCTGTGCCCATGCGTCACATTCAGGCTGTATTGATCTACTGAGTAGAATCCACTGATGATCCAACAATAACCCTGTTAATGCCATTTTTATGACACTATAAAAAGGCTTTCCATTTATCTCCTCATTTGGTGAAGATTTTATTCTGGAGTTGATTGCTATATAAAAACTATTAATCACATCTGCATAAATACATCATTTTTTTTATTCATGCTTGTGGACATCCGCCATGATGCAGCTCTTTCACTTCTCCCTGTTGCTTTATTCCAGTAAAACCTCATACTATTTGACACTTTCACAAGAAACCTTAAAAAGGTTACCGTTAAAGGGAGACCTGGTTTATGTATATGGTCGCTGTGGTTAAACCTACGAGCTTTGATATACAGCCTTCCATGTGTAAAACCTGCACTTAAAAGTTTTATTTTCATCTCCACTCTGGCTCAGCCTTAAATCTAATCTCCCTGCAGCTCTGAATAAATAAGAGAGCTGAGCAGCTGAGCTTCAGCAGCAGCTCAGTTATACGAGCCGGCTCCAGCTCTACGGCGGCTTTATCACCTGACCGCTGGACGTTTACGGTTCCTTCACACTGCAGATTCATCTGAGAGTAATCCAACACGAACTCTATGTCTGAGCTATTCAGCCATCGGATCCTCCAGCACCGTCTGTTCGCTTATTTTTGTTACAAAACGTTGTTTAATTTTGGTGAAGATCAACGATCCAGGGTTAAGGTCCGGGTCAGTTTTGTGGCTTCTCATGTGTAGTTGATATATGAACAGATGGAGGTTTAGTCAGCATGTGAAACGACTCCTGCAAGAAGCTGTATATTATGTTTGTCATGAGTTACCTCTTTTCCAAAAATTGGTGACTGCAGCTCCATAAATAAACTGCAAATAAACCACAGCTCACGTTTGTGCCCAAATCTCCACGAGTCTGACCAGGACCCATCGGCTTCAGGTCAGCATGATGAAATCTCTAACAGCTTCACATCTCTACTGTTAACCTTGAGCTATGTTACAGGACAACCTGTCTGTTGAGTTATCACCAGCCTCCCAGCACAGTAGTTAAAAAAAGGCCTTACTGCACTTTTATCACTTTCCTAACTTGAATCTTAAGACTTTCCCTCCTTTTATGAGTGAGGCTCACTCCCTCTGAACCCTCAGAGACTTGCTGACAAATTTAAAAGTTTAATTGTAAAGACACAGAGAGCCCATAATCAGATATAACCTGCCTCTTTGCTGCCAAACAGGAATGTGCTCAGTGTTTTGTTGGAAGCCGACCAAAGCTTTATGGTCATTTTGGGGACGTCCTGTTCTGCTGGGTCTCGTCTGAACAGCATTGGTAATAAAACCTCCCCAGCTACTGCACAGATAACGCTGAATATCTGATGCTTTATGTTCCTGACTTGTTTGTCGTCGTCACCACTTGTGGTTCCTTGCAGTGGAGGCAGAGATTATGACTTTGATGATCATGATTGCATTTAAAAAGGAACCATATTATTTCGCTGAGGACGAGGTGGAGGGTCAAGGCCAAAACTTTGCTTTCATGTTCCCTGTTCAGGAAAGGAACACAAGGAAGTAAAGTCCCCTTCTCTGATCTGGAATCAAACACTCACACCCAGTGAAACCTGTTAAGACCAAGTGTCAACCCCCCGTTCTGACTGAAGATAGCAGCTCAGGATATAAGAACAATCTACTTTTACCTAATTTAGGGAAATTTGACTTTTCAACCTTCCTTTGGATTAACCAAAGAAAAGTTGAAAGCAGGAAGTCCCTAACATGTGTTTGGGGTGTTCTAGAGCTGAGCTCTCTGCTCTGGCAGCTGCTGGATCTGAAGAGCTCTGGGACTCTGGGAGCAGAGTCAGCCATTCAGAGCCGAGTGGCGGGAAACACAAAACAAACATCTGTCCAAGCTGCTGCTGTGATGGCCTCACAAAAAAACCCGCTGGACGCAGCACCACATATTTTATACCTGCTGCACTGAATGGTTTTTACCAGCTTCATAAAATCCACATGTAATTTTAGGGTCTCTTTATCACTGAAAAAAGTCATTAACTTCATCCTGAATCGTCTCCCAAATATTTTAGACAGAAGTTCAGATAAAATTATCAAGATCCACTGTATGACTTAAAGCAGCAGCTGATAAAAATCTGCCTCAAGGGTTTAAGTGGAGTGAACTTAAATGAAGTGCCATGAGGGGAAGAGTGTGTGTGTGTGTGTGTGTGTGTGTGTGTGTGTGTGTATATATATATAGTAGAAAAAGTTTTATTTTACAAAGCTACAGCACCCAAGGGAAAGAGAGAAAGAGAGGAAGTAAAACAACTACAGGTTAACAAATCAAACTGAAATCTCATCCACCAGGAGAGAAGAGCAACAGGATATGTGAAGATTTAAAAAGTCGTACGGCAAATTTCATGAGTTGCAGTTTAAGAGAGCTTATTTTTAAAAATTCATCCATTTGTGCTTCTTTATGGGACTAAGCTCCACTAACAAATCTCACATTAATCCTATTGTGCCTCTTCATATTTTTATTACATATAAACATTCAGGAAATTTGTTTGTAATTTCTCATCAGCTGCAGCTTCCTTATGTCAGTTAACACGAAACAACAGTTAGTTGTTAGTTACTGATGGACTCTGGTGAAGATGGTTCTCTTCACACATGAACCATCTCACTCCCTCTTCCAGATGTTATTTCAAGATGATCAAAATCCAAATATTAGTGTTCCAATCTAATGTGTTGTGCTGCTCAGCTGCAGGTTGTACGTCAGGAAAGGACCCAGACATGAAAACTTGATTTCAGTAAAATCATCCAGACTGTTTTCTTCAATTAGCCAAAAATTCAAAACAGAGTCCAGAGAAGATCGGATCCAGTCCTGAATCCTCCTCAGGTCCAGCTTCTCCTCCAAATAGGGTTTCTACTGGACTGGTGGCTGATAGACAAATTACAAACTGGAGACTTCAGGCAACTCTTCTCTGTACATCACTCCCCTCTTCATTTCCTGCATCCAAGACATCTGATGAGTTACTCACCACTCTTATGGGGTTTGGATGAGATCAGAAAGAGGGCGGAGCCTCAGCTGTCAGACACCGACACCTCGAAGAAATAATGAGACGGAGCAGAAATGTGATGAATCATCTCTGAAGCCAGTGCTGGTGTCACATACCCAGTTATGATCCAAACTGGTTTCAGCTCATTACTGAGGTTCCTCCCACACAGCAATGAAAAGAGCCGACAGTTAAAACTGTGCTTGTTCCTGAGTGAGCCACCGGAGAGCTGTTCACATCAGAGAGGTGAAAATATTCAAGCCTCCTTTATTTTTTCTTTTTTTACAACACCGCCGATGGGAGACATATCAGAGAGGAGCTCCTTCTGACAGTAAATGTTAGACAATGTCACCATTCTTCAAACATTGACTCACTGAAGCAGAGACTCTAATGAAGCTCTGCCGCCGCCTCTCATCCCATAACGAGGTGCAGGGAGGGGAAACGAGCAACGCCGACCTGGAAACTTCGCTTTTGTTCTCCGGCCGTCTGTGCTCACTCATTTCTCATTTTGGAACACGCCTCTTCAAGCTGCTCTGCAGTGATTTTGGCCACTCTGGAGACCCTTAGTCATCATTATACAAGCCTAGTATATTTTTTGCACTTCAGGTTCAAAGAAGCAAATCTGCGTTTCTTTGCAGTGACGTAGAAAATATTTTTGTCCACCACAAAGGTTGGTAATTCCCATAACCCTGCAACCACTTTCAGTGTTTTTAGCAAACAATTTAGGTATTTAGACTTCAGCCTGACTACTACAGGGCCAAAGCTTAATACAGACACAACATTAAAATGCTTTCCTGCTTTAATTTGTGCTGCCAGAGTCTCACACTTATACACACTTATAAGGAAAAAAGCAAAGGCACGCAAAACCAGGAAAGCCATAGAAGAGTTAGACTGTGACAAAAGCAATATAGTGTGAATGTGGTTGTAACAGTCAGCTGTCCACATACGTTTGACCATTAAGCATATAAAGTCATTGTATGAAGTCAGCCATGTTTTAAACCATCCAATGCTTAAAGATAGAAATTGTTCAGTACTCACAAAAAAACTAAACAACCCCTGAAACCACTTTTCACTAAACTCCAGTGACATCACTGACTATAATCTCCTCCTAAACACTCCGACAAAAACCCAACGCATCAATCGCTTCAGTGCCAGCGCCAATTGGTTTTTCCTTTCTACTCCTGCCAGACAGCCGTGCTGAAAACCCATTATCAGACTGGTGAAAGACGGGAGGCGTGTCAGCCTCCCTTTCATTATTGGAATACAGTAACTCATTCTCCCACTGATGACGCTGTCATCGACTGCAGTTTAACCATTGTGCGGTGGGACCAATCAGATGGCCCAGTCAGTCCAAAGCTGCTTTCTACCTGACACCTGGTTATGTTAATATAACATTTGATTCTCCATGTCCATACATATAGAGTTTCTACATTTGTGTTTTAATTTACCCGCTTTGCATTGTTAAGCCTTAACAATGTCACATACAGTATTTTATTGTTCTGTTATTTATCTGCAGAAAAATTATGTTTTACATCAGAGTAACATGAAGTTTTCACTCGTTTGTGATGCAGCCATTTCTAAGTTTCAACATTGCTAACACGAGCATAAGCAGCTATTTGTCCTGTTAATGAGACATCCAGATGTGGAGGCGTAAACTGCTTCTGTCTCCATCACTCCTTTCCATTTAATGAAGCTTGAATAATCTGCTAGCCTCAGTCCTGCTCATCACCTTTCAACAGAGTTATAGCTATAACAGAGTTATAGCAGCTTTAGCTCATAAGCTCTGGTAAGCACACAGCTCTGTAGCTATGTAGCATAAGCAAATCATACAACCAACAGCTCCTTTAAAAACTAAACAATGAGTCTAGACCATAATGAAATGAAGGCTATTGTTAGCTGCTGCCCTACCCATAATCCTTTGCACTCCTCTCAGGGGAAGCTTTTAGTCTGGACGCTTTAAGAATCACAGAGCTACAACCCTCCTGAGAGCTTTTTCTGGAATTATGGTTCAGCATCGGCGTTAGTCCTGCTGTACTATCATAGTATAAAGGAAGGTCTCCTGAGTGTTACAGCTCCAACATCATCAATGGGAGATGTACTCCTGTCACACTCAGCGACATCAGGAGGTGGACCCCCCCTGAGATTAAGATAAACCTTAAGTGGAGGTAAATCTCTGTGGTTTGAATCAAGAGCACTTCAGCTTTAAGTCTGACTACTCTGCAGCGAGGTTGTCTCTAAATCACACAAAGTTTTTAGCGTGACTCAATTCACTTCTACACAATAAAGAAACCTTGCCGCCATGCTGTGATGATCGGCGCAGTCCTGTTGCACCTCCGTCTGGCACTTTCTCTCTAACCTATTCCTGCCGTGAACAAAACCTACAGACACTGCCAATATACAAATCTGCATTCTCTGTTTCCATCTCACTCTGACTTCCTTTCTAACCTCTGTCATCCCAAGAGACACAGCAGCATCCTGTTTCTGTTACTGACTCCTTGTGAAAATGCTCACAAAAGTCAAAACAACACACAAAACACAAATAAAATAACATAATAATAATAAGCAATAATATCAAGCATCTGACATCTCTGCTGCAGGAAGACAAAGTCATCCAAGCTGCAAGGGACAAAAGGTTATTTAATTTACATTTTCAACAACTATAACACAAATCAAACCATCATTTGTTCACAATCCACTTGCTGAGAATCTCTGAGGTGCATTCAAAGACCACCCAGAACAAGACAGTCCTCACCACAGAAACATCTGTCACTTTGATGAAGTACCTAAAATAACTCCTGTTTATGTTTACCGAATGAGCACCTGAGGCAGCCAAGATGATGGGTGTACATCAGGAAAAAGAAAAGAAGCGACACCAAGTTGCGATTAACCACAGGATTCCTACAAATAAGGTTTCATCTGATTCTAAAAAAACAAGATGCCAACAGTGAAATTACAAGGAGGTCGCAAACAGACAGCCAAAGAAAGTTACCAGCTAATATATCAGCAAACTTCACAGTAACAAACAACAGTAAGTAAATGACAGTATAGCTGTTGCATATACTTGCAGCAGCACATCATTAATTATAATCTCTCTATGAAGACTTACATCATTAAAGTCTATGAGCATTCAAGAATGCATTAATGAACACCTGAAAATATATTAAATTATTCCCTGTTCATATCGTATTTGTAGACTAAAACTTCCTGAAAGAAACCACTCAGTAAAACATTCATTAGTAAAACCTGCTGTTTGTCTTCAGGTAATTAAACACAACATCTCCTTAGTTTCTGTCAGGTTTCCCTGTTATACCCACAGGACTCATCAGTTAGTGTTTGTATATCTCGATTTCCTGGATAAGTCTGTGTTCCCATAACACAGATGATCAGAACTCACCTGCTGCTCTTAGTCTCCGATCGTTCTGCTTCAAAACAAGCTTCGTGGCCAAGCTTCAGTTCTCCTCTGCTGGGCTGACTCTTTTCAACTGTCCTCTGAGGCCTGAAATGTCCCGCCTGTTGTCCTTTGCGTGTCTTTGCACCTGCACAACAATGCCTGTCAGAATTTATGGCGGATGTCTTGCTTTGTGATGAATGTGCACCCTGCCTCAGGATGACCTCTGACCTCTGCATTGCGCAGTATTTAACATTCATTATTTATCCTCTTACCTGTGTCCCTGTTTTAACTGACGACACAAAAACCAAGAATCTCATTTTGTCCTCAGCTGTAGACACCACAAGAAAAAACATGGATTTGTTTTGTCTCCGTTCCAATGAGTTTGAGTTTTTGTGAAACCATGGGTTTCAAGTGATTCTGCTGGGAGCTGTGATCTTCTGGTCAAATTCTCCTGTACCTGCAGAGAAATGGGCAGTAAAATAGAGTAAAATAGAGTAAAATAAAGGGTGCATGACAAAATAACATGAATAAAATATGAAGGAATAATGAGCTGTGAATACGCAAACCCTTTATTTTGGAAAAAATAATAGGACAGCATGTGTGTAATTCTAGAAGACCTCAGTTTTCACCAATACAAATATGTTTTTGTATGTTGAACCAGATGTCATTTAAATTCAACACCAGAGACACGCTGATGTCTATGTGCGGCATGGCTGCTGGCGATAACCTGCTGTGGACGTGTGAAGGACACTTGTTCAATATCTCTTCATTTTAAATTGATATCTGATTCAGATTTGGCAATTCATATCTGTACAATGTCAGCGCTATCTTCTTTTGCTGGTTAAGCGGTTTAAAATATACTTTGTCAGATATATCTTGAGGCATAATAGGAGGCAGTGCTGTGTAATTTTGCTGGTATGTTGTCAAAGTGACATTAAGACATCTTTACTTCATGTATTTTTGCCGCTTGTCCTGTGTTTCATTCAGGCAGCGAGTCTGCTCTGATCCATCAACGCAGCAGCCAAAATAAAAAAGCCACCATGAACTAACGACACATCTAATGTGTCTCCAGTTAGAGCAAGTAGCTGGAGGAAATGTATTCAATCTCTTTATTGTAGAAGGTATTCGCTCCAAGGCTTGTTGGGCACTCACTCTATGAAGGGGGCAGGATACAGAGACAGTGGATTTGGATATAAAGGAAAAGGCCCAGGGTCCGTCACTGCTGGGACATGAGGATCCAAGAGAGGACCCAGCCAACCCCGGCTGATGTTGAAAAACCCAAAGTGGAGGAAGAGATGAAGGTTGTTCATTTTTGGTCTGGGAGATGATTCCAGTTCACTGGACTGTGTCTTTCTTCAATTAATACCAAACTGACCTCTTTATTACAGAAGAAACATATCTGGCAGGTTTAAAGTCGTATTAACGTGTGAATAAGTGTGATGAGTCCTGAGCGTCACATCAAACCCAATGTAGGAAGAAAAAACTCATTAGTTTGTCCGTTGTCAATGAAGTCTGGACTCCCAGTTAATTAAGCCAAGAGTTCATTACACAGAGTGTGCGTGTGAGTAACTCAGCCTGCAGAAAGGGAAGAGGGACAGCGAGGATGCAAAAAGAGGGAAATATTTCCCCCGGACTGTGAAAGGAAATCTTCAAGATGTCATTTGTAAGAACTAACAAACACAAATGAGAGCCTTGTTTGAGATTCATTAATATCTAGTGAAGTATGGGAGTGTGACCAAGTCATTAAAGTCCCGTCCCAATGCAATCTCAGCTCCAATTGGCCTCCATCCATTTGCCACCAGTTTGGGTGTTTTTGCTTTGTTGCATTAAAAGACAGAAAGAGTAGAAAGATGCCTCTATTTGTGGTATATTATCATTATTGCAGTTGTTTTTGTTGAGTTTTCTCACTTTTGATTATTATTAAGCAAAAGCTGAGCTCCAACAGACTGAAAGCTGACGAAGTTTTCACTCTTGTAAAAAAAAAAAATACAAATAAAATAAAATGGAACATGAAGGAAAGACTCAGCATCCCAGGCAGGCCAGCGTCTCCACTGCACAGCCATGTTTGACACGAGGAACATTGTGGAAGACAAATTGGGGTTAAAGGGCGAATCTCAGTGCGAGTCAACGGATCCACAAGGTAACAAAGATACATTCCTCAGACTGAACGATGGGCATTGTTTCTGTGTCTCCACTCCCAGAAAGGGTAGACTGAGCACTGGAACAGAGTTCAGACTGATGAAGCTGCAGGAAGGATGCCAGTTGTTTCTCATGGTATTTGGAAATTAAGTGCAGAGGAACCAGCTTCCACACAAAGGGAGGCCAGAGGTCGACGCAGCTGCCACAATGGCATCAATAATGCTGAATCAAGACAGCGACATGCTGCCAGTGTGTGATGAAAAAATTAGTGTAACCCTGAAAGTGACAAAGAGGGAGACACTAAAGGTATTCAAAATGTATGGTTTGATTTCTGGACACTTTCACAGTTTTTCTCTCCGCTGACATCCTGTTAGATCAATGTCTGGGTGCTGCTTCACGTCCACAGCTGTGTTCATCACAGCATTAGTGTACAGACCAAAGACCAGGAGCTACATACAGATGCAGGTGACATCAGGAGCTTTAAAAGGAAAAAAAAATGCTATGAAAAATTAGGAAAGAATTTATGTGGTTCTAAAAAACACATCAGAGATGTGTGTGAGATGTCTTATAGGGCACAGTGCTTATAGGACTTCAATAAGAGATATTCTGATATGAAATTAATTTTTGCAGTGGAGAAAAAACTGCCAGTGGATTGGCTGGCAACACTAAGAATTAAATTCAACTTCAGTGATTTTCTTTCTTTTTTTTTTTTTTAATTGATGAATAGCGGCCGGTCTCAACAGAGCAGACAAACAAAGAATTGGGGAGTGAAACATACTATCAGACGACTATTACTGATCATTATTTTTGAACAGCTAATGAAGAGAGCAGCAGTCGATCTGCAGAAAAGATCGCATGACAACCTTTGAGGGTTTCCACTCATCCCCTTCACACATCTATGTGGGTTCAGGCAGGTCTCTGCCTTTCCCTGCATCCTTATCAACTGGACCTTGGTTTCCATAGAGACGGAGGATAGAAACTGGCTCCACCTGGACACTATCAGCTATAACAGAAGCTAAACAGTGAACCACTGTCTAACATTAGGATGTGTACTTCTACAGAGTGTTAATATGGGCGTCACGGGACTGTTTGTGGGTTGATGATATAAACACATCTTTAAATGCATTAAGCTCAGAGCCCTTCCTCAATACCTTGCTTTGTACTTCTCATTTTATATTTTACTCAGTACAACAAGGCATTGAAAGGAAGCTATAAATAAAATACATAAATTTTATTTCCTGTTTCCACTCCCAGTGGGTTTATCGTTATTCCTAAAAATAAAATTTATATTGTTACTGTGTCCTCAAAGTTCAGTCTAACAACAGACGTTGTCCCCCATTGCCTCTTCACAGCTCCCCCTCTGTAGGTGGAGTATCAGGGCACAAACACCAACAGTTTTCTTTTATTGGAGAAGCAGAGTTACTTTTAAGTCGTCTGGAACGTGCCTGAATGAGTACTAATTTCTGGGTCCAGTTGTCCTCATCCATTCACAGCAGACAAAGCAAACAGCAGAGAGATTTTTTGTTTTTCTGTGACTCTGCCCATCTGCTTAATAAGTGGGTCACAGGACAACATCCAACTGTGGACCACCTCATATACTATAGGCCATCTTTTGCCTGCTTGCTCTGTGGACGCAGTGAACCAAAAGCTTTCAACCTCCATTTTCAAAGTTATATATGTATTTCTCAGAGGTGAAGACCTTCAGATTTCCTCTCCAAACTAAGTATTCAGACAATACTGCACATCCTGCTTTCAGTGACTTTTCTTGTAAAACCACCTGATCTATTCCTGAGAGCAGCACAGAGAAGGCAGAGTTAATCCTTTAAATGGAGCATTGTTTAAAAAAATGAACATCATGTTGTATTGAAGACTGGAAACTGGAGACTGAGACCATAAGGGTTTACTGAGCTGATAAATCAGGGAAGAGGAAGGACATTTTCCCATAGACTTCAAAATAATCTGACGTCTTTTAGCTACCAGTGGAGTTGTCCCTGATGGTCAGCAGATAGACTGACAGTTTAAAGCTCTTCATCTTTGGCTTCACTTTACAGATCCAGAGTGTCCATTTGTTTGTGTGTCTGGACTCCAATGATCCTGATTTAGGAGAGATGCTCCACTCTGTGGTGTGAAGATTTATTTTGGTTTAGTATTTGACTTAATTCTTAGTTTAATTTGTTCAAAGAACCCACGTAAATGGATTCTGCTTCAATAACATGCATCCAATCTGATCTAATGTTTTCTAAAGGTACATGATTCACTGTGCAGATTGACAAGCAGCATTTAGAATAGATATTCATGGAAACAGTCATGCTGTGTTGTTCTAGGAAGCAGAAGGATTTATGGCGCTGTGAAAAGGCATAAATATCTGGCTGTTTTCTCACCACTTCCCCTGTTTTTCTTCAAGTGGGAGAGAATTGCAATTTCAGGTGTTTTTTCTCTCATACAATTCTAACAACACGGACCAAAAGGTTTTGTCATCGTGACACACACATCATCTGAAACTGAAACGTCCGTCTGCAAACACTGAGATTAAACCTCTCTCCAATAAATGCTGCTGGCTCAAACAACTCACGTTGGGTTTACAGAGGTTAACACTCCCTGGGTGGCGCGCTGCAATGCATCTCCAACCTTTAACGAACAGGCAGACGTGTGAGCTGTATCATGTTGTTAATGCACAGTGCGTCTATGGAGATGCAGCTGAGGGTCAGCTGTGAGGCAACTCTCCTCATTTAACATCGCCTGAATATTATTCATGAAGCTGAGCTGTGAGTGCTAGTCCATGAAAAAAGATCGATTCCTCTTCACAAAACACAGAGCCTACACAGTGTTCTCCAATTTAACATGAAAAAAAAATGTACAGATGGGGGGAATTAAACAATACAACAATCTATGAAAGTTGATTTTTGTTGAGACACTTCATTTCATCTCCAATCAGTTAGCTCCTTTTGTCTGTATTTTTTGTTCACATAGTTTTATTTTCCTAAATTCAAGACTACATTTAAAAAAGGTACAGATCTGTGTTCTGTATGTTTATGAAACTCTACTACTGCTTTAAAGTTTTTGGCTGTGACATCTCCCACTGGAGCCAAAGGTGCATTTGAAGTAGGGACGTGACTCCAGACACACACAACAAATCAGGGTTTGTTAGAAAAAGATGATTCTCTGTCCATCAGAGAAATAAAAGCTCAATAAAAGACCAGCTGATGACAGTAAATAAGACACTTCCTGTGTATTAACAGGATTAAAACTTTAAATTAATTTTGTCTCTGTGAGTAATGAAAGCAGCTGATTTAATCTAGTGTCCTAATGGGGTTCCTGTAGGTTTTCCTTTTTTTTTTTTTTATTGGTGCAAAGGCAAGACCACAACATGGACTAAATGAGAGATGGATCTCCTGTCGTCTTTCAGCTCCTGGTAGATTCATCAGCAGCTCAAAGCTCAAAGGCTGGTATATTTATTTATGACCTGTTCACTGTCTGTTGTACTGGACTGTGTTAAATTTTGCAGGTGTTTACGATATTCAGCAACCCCCTCTTCTGAATAGGAATCCTACCACTTCTACTCCACTGATACACACACACACACACACACACACCTGATTAAACATTCCCATTAACGTAATTCCCATGTGTGTTGAAAACACCCACAAAAATATAAAAGCACATTTTTCCTCCTCTGTTCTATGATAATAGGTTAGCCTGATTGTGCATTCATACACTGTGTTGTTTGTGTGTTTGATTTCAGTGTGTTTGACTCGTCTCAGTGATGTGTAGCTGTGGTCGGGTTGAGCCAACACCGACATCCAACACTCTACGGGAGTGTTGTGTTAAGAGCAAGAACATGTCTGCCCCGCAGGAACAAGCCGCTCCCCATCTGCACTAAAACATTCACACAGCATGATGGGAGGTGAGAGATTACGGTTTTGCTTTTCTCCTCCATGTTGTGTTTTTATTGGTATGCAGATTATTCCCCTCGCTCTGGGGTTTGTCTTCCTCCTGCACGCTGGATGGAAAACGTTATCCAACTAGCTTCTCATAACACTACGGCTCTGACATAAGCGTTCAGCACGTTGATGACGTGTAAAACCTCATTTTAACTCCACCACAGTAACTTCACTGAAGTTTGAGCACACAAACCATCATCACAACGGGAGTAGGTGGAGGAACCAGCAGTGGTTCCCACAAAGAGAATGAAGTCCACTATTGATGAGACGAACACAGATTAACTAGAACATCAGAAAACCAATACCAGATCCACATGGACACACAACCACTGAAACTTCAGGTAACGTGAGGCAGAAGATGTATCAGACAGGTAACTGATGTCTGGCTTCTGTCTTTAACAAAACATGAGAATCAAAATTAGAAAACTTAATTGATCTTTGTAGGGAGACAAAGTAAATGCTGAAGAGAGCTGGCAATTTTTCCAGAGCATTCTCTGAACTGGTTCACCAAGTTTTGACCACTTTCTCTTCATCTGGCTGAAATGCTCAGGGGTGTTTTGGTGACTCATCCCTGTTAATAAGCCCTGCCCATGCACACACACTTTTCTTTTCTCTGCCCATGTACATATAAACGTGGACACATACACACACATCTCCCCTTGATACAGAGAAAAGACTGTGTGTGTATGTTGAATTACAGATACATCAGCATGAGTGTATTTTCCCAGAATTCAATCTTGATCCCAATAAACAATAAACACAGCACAGCGGATTTAAAATAGGCTGAACAAGACCAGCCTTAAGTACAAAGTCTGATGTAACCACCCCGATTAAGACATAATCCAGGGCGATAAGCCAAACAAGACAAAGGCCTTGAAGAATATATATATATATATATATATTTATATATATAATTATATATGAAGGGCTTCTCCTCGTGTGTTTTATTGGATAAGTATTTGCAGTGATTAGAGAGGGGATTGGTTGGAGGCAGAGGCATGGCTCTATGGCTGGATGATCAAAACAAAGGCTCAAACTGGGATGAAGGTGATCAGTGGTGATTTCTAGGCCGAGATCTGGAGAGGTCAGGCAGCAGCGACGAGGAAAGGAAACTGAATAATTCACAGAGCAGCTGCTTCTTTCTTCTTTTTTTTGCATGGAAACTGATATATTTCTTAGGTTTTGAATAGATATCTGGAGGTTTGTGGTAAAAACCATTGTGGATTCCATATAGAAACAAAAAACACAGGTGGTCAAACACGTGCCACATTAACGCAGTGTCCCTCCAAAAAAAAAAAAGAAAAGGAAAATGCTCCACAGGAAACCTTTAGTATGGAGCTCAGCTTCTGGCAGAAGAGATTTATTATTCGTTTTTGTGCTGCAAAATTAGCATCAACAACATGCACAGTTTTGTCTCCATATTGTATGCTGAGCAGCAATAAGCAAACCGTGGTCAGGGGCAGAATCAGGTATCAAAAGCTCTGTTCATATTATCTTGATAAAAATCAGCAAACCACAGAATGAGTGACCGTGATGCACAGACAGGAGTCAGTTTGTTATCACAGAGCCAATCTTCCAGACACAACAGCAGCACTCAGTTTTCTCCTGATAAACACATCCTTAAAAGGTCAAGATAACCTATGTGAGAGGAAGTTTTTAATGTATCGATTCATTTGAAAACTAATTTCATTCCCAACCTCAGTTTTTAAGACTCACACGGCGCAACCTTCATCTGTCACAATGTACACATGCATCAAAACTTAATACGAGTCCAGCTCATCGCCGTTACCAGTAAGCAAAACACAAAAGAGCCAAATTAAATGATTTTCACAGTGATGGCAGAGATGATTCTGTTTATCCTCTTCTGCAGACCAACAGAGAGTCATAACAAAGAAGATAATCAAATTGGCTTTGTCTCTCTCCCTTTGTGGCCTCCACACTGACGGTATTTATCGCCTCAGCGCATGACGATACCTCACAGCCTCATGAAACAGGCAGCAGATCTGCTGGGCATCACAACTAATTTCTCTACTCTCTGCTACCTCTCTGTGTGTCTGCTTTCTCACCATTTCATTTCAAAATGAATCCTATTTGTGTCACACATGTATAAAACATATTAAACTAAACAAAGACTTGATTCCGTAACAAAATGTCTTCCAAAAATAACAACAAAATCCTGAAAAGTAAAACAGAACTCTTCTTGGACATTTTATGTTCATAAAAAGATACTATTCTCATTAATGTATACCTTTAAAAGTATCTTAAACTAGCTAAAATTACATAAAGGATAGACTTAAGCACAGTTCAATATCCTATTTTGACAAAAATATTAAATATTCTCCTAGTTCTAATGTGAACATCTTTAAAGATATTACACTTTATAACCAATGTTTTTAATCTGAATATTTCCACTTTACATCAACAAACCACACAGGACATGTATGCCACCCTGAAAAGGACAATCTAAACATCACCTGATAGTGTCCCTAATGTGATCTGTGTGATGTGCAGCCAAGGCACCGAAAACAAAGATGGCAGCAGTAAAAATCAGCAGCACAGCTCTTAAAACTGTCGATCCATTTTAAAGCCACTATGACCTTTATGACCACACTGATGAAAAGACAGGCACCAAAGATCTTCTTCATTACCGACTCTAGCTTCCACACACACACACACACACACACACACACACACACACACACACACACACACACACACACACACACACACACACACACACACACACAGAGCCTTAATGTAACTCCAGACGGGTTTTGAAACTAACAGAAACAGCACCAAACCATCTGCTGTGAGGTACAGCAATCATATTAAAAACATGGAAAACTATGCACTCGAACAATGCATTGGCTTTTCAATATCTATAAACTGTTTTATGCTTGCGCAGTGTTTTTTTTTCCAGCGACTCTGCACAAGAGAAGGAGGATTCAACTTGGAAATCAGAGAAAGTAAATCAATTTCAGGCGCACAGAGGAAAACGTACAGCAGTGTAGTAAGGCTGCTCGGCATGTGTTTCCATCATTACTGAACACACACAGACTGATTCCTCCACATTGCAGAATCACAGAGCAGCAACAACAGCCATCTAAATGTAAATGAAATGTAAATCATGTCGTCTCAGCCCTGCATATCACCTTCACACACACACTTTTTCTTTTATTTCACAGGATGAAAATACACTGGCACGTGTGAGAAATTAAAGGACACACAAGAGCAATAAAAGAGAAAGAGTGATCAACACTCAAAACAATGAATCTCCAGTTTCACTTTGCGTCATCAACAGACAACATCGTTGGCAGGAGAGAATCTGGGTTTGTAAGAACTGACTGGATTTCATAAACACATTTTTGGCTCATAGAGCCACAGCAGAGCTCATTTGATTTAGTTTCAACTGATACAAAATGATTTCACTGGACTTCATGTTTCCTCTGGAGCCTGCAGGGGCAGCAGCAGCTCCTCCAACCTGAGCGCAAGAGGTTCCAATGAAAATGTATGTAATAATCATGTCCATATCAACACTTTTCATCTCGACAAGTCATATCTTACCTTGTTCATCAGTTTATCCACTGAAGTAAATGTAACACATGTTAGAAAAAACTGATTCTTTATCTTAAGGAGAGAAAAATGCTCAAACCATCACAAAGAAATAAATAAAGACAATGTGATTTCAGGAGGCACATACACGAAGGGGGCTAAGGACGGTTAAAAACATTGGCTTAGTTGTCATTGGTATCATTGATATCATTATTCAATCTGAATACATTTGAAATTTTAGCAAGAACAACCCACATGGGCTGCAACTTCTCTTTAGTTTTATTGGATTGTTCGGTTTAATAAAGTCAGAAAATGGTGGATGAAATTATCGTTTTCATAATTTAAATTTACTCCAAATCCAACAAACAGTCTAATGTCCAATTATCACTAGTTTAAAGAGATCACATGCTTGAAAGTTGATTTAAATGTTTAATTGACAGTCAAAACAGCTGCCAAGTTCATTTCTGAAACCTACACTAATAATTTCAGCTCCATAATACACAGTTAAGTACAGTTAATATGTCAGCACAGTAAAGTAGACAGCGACATAAATTTAAAGTGGCACTTGCTGTAATGACGGAGCGGAATTCAGAGGAAGTTGAAGCATTTATGTGAGTCACACATTTACTCAGAGGATGATTGCAGGTTGTATTTCAGGAGGAAAAGCCGTTTTCATTCGTTGCTGTTTTATTTCAACTTACTTCAAATCTCCCGATGTGTGATTAAGTTGGTGAATCACTGTTTCCCTCTTGCTCAGCACAGTAAATTCTCCATAAGCCCAAACATACAGACACAGGAAGCTCCTCGTACCTCTTTTCTTAATTATGTTTAAGTGTGTGAGCGAAGACGAAGGAAAAGACACTGTTGACTAAAAGCTCAAAAGCTGAATTTCTACAGGCTTGTGGGGTTTTTTGAAAACAGTCATGGTGAGATCCAGGTCTCAGGATTTCCTGCTTCCATTGGCTGACATTTCTAATGTTTTAGCATCAAGGTCAAACAAATAGATGCCCAATTTTTCTAATGTTCAAGGTAAAACATAACTCTTGCAGAGTGATTATCAGCTCAGCTGTTGGCAGATTGCTACAACTGAAAACATAAAACACATCTAAGTTCACTTTAAAGACGTCTGAAGGGAACTTTGACATTTAAACTTTACCAGAAGCCCACAAAATGGAATTCCATGTTGTTTGGACGATCCTGCTGTCCGGTGTGATGGAAAACCAGCAGGACAGGTGATCTTCTCAGTGTTAACAGAACCATATTCCCTGATAAACTCATTCATGTCAAAGTCAGTAAAATAAACGTTTTATTTGCACACTAACGGTCAAACCTCCAGTTGATAAACCAGACAGAGCAGAAGACGCTCCCGCCATCACGAACGGAAATTAGCTTGTCCTCCATGCTAACAAACACGGCGGATCAACTGTGAAAGTAAAGTGCTGCAGTCTAACACTGTCACTGGGAGCTCAAGGCTGACACTCACCTCCTCTATCCGGAGAACCGGGGGCCCATCCAGGACATCCAGCAGCCAGGCACCGACCCGCGGGGGAAAGAAGTTAGCCTCCTGTGGTTAGCCTCCTGCGGTTAGCCTCCTGCGGTTAGCCTCCTGCGGTTAGCCTCCGGTAGTTAGCCTCCTGCGGTTAGCCTCCGGTAGTTAGCCTCCTGCGGTTAGCCTCCTGCGGTTAGCCTCCGGTAGTTAGCCTCCGGTAGTTTACCATCCTCCCGGTAGTTTACCATCTTCCCCGGTAGTTAACTAGCTGCCCCGGTAGTCTCCGGTTTGCTTTAACCGGCAGGTGCGCAGAGCGCTCCGGGCTCCCGCGTCTTCTCCGTCCGCCATGTTTGTTTCTAAGGAAGCATAGGGGACTTTTTTGTTGTTTGTTGTTTTTTTTTTTGTTTGTTTGTTTGTTTGTTTGTTTTTTTGTTTGTTTGTTTGTTTTTTTTTTGTTTGTTTTTTTTTTTTTGGGGGGGGGGGGGGGTTGGGGGTTTTTTCTTTATTTTACGGACATCGACAATAAAAGATTATAGAAACTGGTTAAAATAAGAATAATTTACCAGACCTGAACAGATCTGGAGCACCTCAGGGCCCCTGTCAGAGTTGGCTGAGGTTTCCAGTTGTTTGGGGCTCCCCGTTAAAGCTGGCGTTAAATATGTGACCCCACAGAGCCGACCTGACCTCGGAGAAGCGGTTAAACATGGACGTCGTCACACCTGCAGGATGGATGTCTGCTGTCCGCTCCGTGCAGACCCTCCTGGAGGTTTTGGGGATAAAACGGGACTACCTCCATGTTCACGGCTTCAGACTTCAGACATGTTTAGCTTGTGCCGTTCGGGTCAGTGTCAGGGAGTCCTGTATCCTCAGACCTACAGAGTCCTATAAAACATGTTCGTCTGCCACGTCTCGTTCCTTTTTCACATGTAACTAAACACTGAATTTCAGAAACTGTACAGTTTCCAAACAAGCAGCATTTCCAACTGCTTCCATCTGCGCCCAAAACAAAGTGAGAATCTGTCCTCCTCGGTCCTCTTTAATACCATTTTAGTCAGATTACATCTTGTTAAGTCGCACAAGCAGCATGAGGTTTTAATTCCATCCTAACTTCATTGGAAATTGTGCCAGTTTGGCAGTCAAAGGTTTCTGAGGAGGAAATTGTTTTAGCTCTCGGCCTCAGGTCCAGATCTCAGACATCCCACAATGATCCCGCTTCAGCCAACACGTCACACACACACACACACACTCTGCATTCACTGGGTTAATGTTCCAGTACCTGGAACTATGCATCCTATCCTAATTAACCAATCAGAGGTCAGTAAACACTCTGCCCTCTCAGTTAGTGTCTGCAGATGTCTGAGCGGGCAGATGGTCCATGAACACACCATCAGAGAAGGACCAACACACAACGCACACATGTGAGGTGCAGCAGATGGTCCACCTGTGAAAGCGTTCATTCTGGTCACATGATGCAGCGTGACGTTCTGTGTGTCAGAGAAAAAAAAACAGGACAGGACAGCATTGGTCTGCTTTAAATCCAGATTTCTTTTTCCTGGATTCAGGAAACAGACACACACACACTTCAGATGATCCCCACCAGATGGAAGCAGGAAATGGAGGCTGGAAATTAACCTGCTTCACCACCAAGGTGAGATTACAGCTGGCAGGAAACAGCCAACTAGAGGGATCACCAGTGTGTGTGTGGCAGCTCTTAGCTGTGATGTGAGGGACAGTTTAAATTAGAAAAAGGAAAACTGTCTGCCGTCCTTCGGTATCTCAGCTACAGCTTTTTGTGTGTTGTCACCTTTCCAAGTTGTGTGTCCATCTCTGTGATTCCAGAACAAACAAATGTTGCATTTACCAGCAAAACAAATCACCTCAACATTACAACTATCACTAATTAGACTGAACTGTCAACTAATAAATATCAAATTCTGAGGTCATTTCAGTCCTGGACGTCTCTGAGAGACAGGAAGAGACAGAAAAAAAGGGGAAGAGAGAGGAGAGAGGAGGAGACAAGAAGTCTCTCCATTTGTTTGTTTTTCCGCTCATTGAACTCATCTGTCAGTTGGTTAATAATATTTTCCTGTCTTAATTAACGAACCTTCCTCGTCGTCAAATGAAATAAAAGCTTCACTTTCCTGCAGATTCCTGATTTGACTCTCTGAGCTAACTGCAACAATCAGCTAAGCATCATTTTCAGGCCTTTCTGGGTAAATCAAACTCGCCTCATCTTCAGTCGTTTCACATCAATTCTTCCTTCCTCAGCTGTCTTCGTGGATGGTCATTTTTCTCCCAGCAGCCCCATTTCATGGCTCACATCTTCCTAACTGAGGGAGAGAGAACGGATGGTGTGGCGGGAAAGTTTGGAAACTTTATCATCCAGCTCTTCGACTCCTTCGCTGCTTTAATGTGAGACAAAATGAGACAAAATGAGCAGCTTCTTTAAATAGAGAGAAAGAACTGATGAGAAACTGCACTTTATACCGAGCTGCAGTGAACGCACCATCCTCTGAGTGCGATTTTTTTCTCCAAGCACAGCGAAGGACACACACACGCACACACAACACATGGTGTAGTTTACTGTTGTTCATTTTCAGCTGCTGTTTGTTTAAAACACAGATTTTTATTATCCAAACAGACGTCACGTTTTTCTTTAACCTGCTGAAACAAACCGTCATGTCGCTGAGTTTATGATGCTGACCAATAATTATATAGTTAAGGTACAGCCAGCCGACTCCTGTGAGGACAAGGATCTGGAAGCTTTTGTTTGAACTAATATGGTCGGCTGCTGACCTCAGTTCATTAAATGTGTTCCTTAATAATCAGCGTCTCTCTGCAGCTGTTTGCTTCTTCACTGAGCTCACATCCAATCAGAGGTGAGCTGGATCCATTAAAAACATATTCAGTCACTTCCATGCTGCACATTCAGGACCACCAGAAATCTGCAGACAGAGACACGATGATGGTGATGATGACGGTGCTGCTTCAGCTCGTCATCATAAAAGATCATTTTAATGGAATCATTTGTTGGAGTGCAAACGGCTGACGGCGCTCAGGATTTAGAAAAGCAGGCTAAGCTGTTTTTCTGTGGCGGAGCTGGAGGAGGTAACGGCGAACTGATGGGACGGCGTTTGTCTTCCTGTCATAACGTGGCCTTATCTCATAGGAACAACAGCAACAACAGAAGCATCACACTCCATCTTGCTCTAATTCTCCTGCTGCGTGGAAACGTCCAGCTGGAGATAAGAAGGCGGGAGCATTTGTGCAGGAAAAATGAAATGATTATTCACACAGAAACGAGGATGAGAGGAGGAAGAAGCTGAGCAGTCAGCATGGCTGCTAAATGCTAACAAACACAACCAGATTTACCTCCATCAACTACGTTTGTCTCTGGAGGTCAAAGGTCATTTGACCAACAGTTCTCCACCTGCTGGTCAGTGATTAAGCTACAAACAACTGACCAAGATGGAGGTCAAAAGTTAAACCTTTTTTTATTATCATAGATCAACCCTTCCATCTCTGATCTGTTTCCGGGTCAGGGCGGGTTCTGGAGTCAATCCCAGCTCACCCTGGACCGGTCTGCAGTCCATCACAGAGACGGACAGAGACCAATGAACCCACGCAGAAAGGGAATCGAACCCAGGACCTTTAGAGAGAACCGCTGTGACACCGTGTTGTCCCTATTATCATAGATTTCATAAAATGTAAGAAAAAACTTGTAGGAGTGACCTGAACAATGATGTTATCCATCAGTCATTGAGCTGCTGCCATTTTCCCATAGACTTCAATACAATCTGACTTCAGTTTCCAACCAGCGGAGTTGCCTCCTGATGGGCTGAACCAGTAATCATTACTGTGAAACATCATTTTGTATTCCCATTTTATTCCCTGAAAAAAAATTTCAAAAAGCTGAGAGACAGTTTAGAAGTTGCATTTTAATATTTCAGTAAAAAGACATTTTCAAGTTTTTGTCTTGTCTATTTTCCAAAAAGCTTTTTTCTTTGTTATGAGGTTGAATTCAGAAAAATGTAATAAGTGAGGAAAAGAAAAAAAAAAAAAACTTGAAAAGGCCTGAAATGATAAACCTGAAAAATGTCTGTAAATCTTTTTCATGTTTTCAATGTTCTGTCAAAATGTATTATCTATTGTTTCATTTGATTTCTAATCAGTTTATATGATTGTTTCATTGCAGTTTGTAGCTGAAAACTGTCAAATGTATCATTTAAATTGATTTCTAGTTTCTATTATTGTGTCACTTCACTGTTGATGATTTCAAACTGCCTGTAGTTTAATTTAACATAATTACAGAAAACAAGCTTGAAAATCCAATTTACTTTGTTCCAACAAGAACAGGTTTGTTTTAAGGAGCTGTCATCTGTTTCCATAACAACAAGCCATCATCATCATCATCACTGTCGTCCTCCTCCTCCTCATCAGCCTCCAGCATCAAGATGGAGAGACATGTTCACTGACCATCAGTCGTGTTGCGTTCAGGGTGTCAGAGGACAAATGGGGACATTTTTCAGTGTTAGTTCAGCGTCAGGCTCAGAGATGAAAGTCCCACTGAGGACAGTTGAGGACGGGGGGGTGGGAGACGAGGACATATATGGAGGTCAGGATGAGCAGTGGACTGTCAGGACGCAGCCAGCTGAGGTCAGGAGGTCAATCCAAGACGAGCAAGACTCAGCAGGTCTGTGAGTTCTCTCTGATACTGACCCACAACTCTCTTCACTCTACTGTCACACAAACAGACTCGCAATCATCTGTTTGACCTGAAATGAATACAAGTGGAAAATCCATCACACTCACTTGTTCAAATATTTATCATCTTAATTTCAGGTTGGTCTGTTCTGTGTCATTCTGTCATAAATGATTGTTCTTTTTGTTCTGTTCTCCAGTAAAATAACATGCCGTCACTTCTTTCATCATAAATATATCTACTATCTACTGCATCATATTTTATTGTATTTCTTTCAATTTGTTTCGATCTTTTATCCCTGATGATGATGAAGGTCCACCATCTCACTGCTAAATTAAATGAAACCAGATAAAAAAAAAACAAACAAACAAAACAGCTCAAAAAACATCTGTGCTTTTATTTTGTAGGATTTTTCCTTGGTGGAGGGGGGCACAAAGTTAGCAGGTTCCCATTGAGTGTGAGAGGGATTACACCCAGCTGAGTGTGTGTGTCTGTGTGTGTTTGTGTGTCTGACTCTGAGGATTTGTCTGTTTTTTTGTTTTTAATCTTCAGCAGCAGGAAACAGGATGAAAAACTGCAGCCTGAAGAATTTAGACAGAAAAAGAAAGAATCAGGAGGGATGTCACACTTTAACACACTTACCTGCACGCAGACACACATTCATCCTCCTGACAGAGTAACTGAGTGAAGCTACTTCAGGTTTAAAGTTTAAACAGTAAAGAACATTAGCGTGTGTGTCTCTGTGTGTGTTGTGTGTCTGTGTTGTGTCCTGTACATGACGGACATGTTTCTTATTGAGTTGCTGTTGCTGATTATTTCCCATCAATAAATCTACTTCCTGCAGAGATGTTTCACATTAAAAGCTCTGATGAGCTGCATCTCTCCCTACATCTGGTTACCATGACGACCAAATCAGATCCACTGAATCAGAAATAAGAGTGAAACAGAATCAACAATCGAAGGCGGAGCTTCAGTGTCGACTGACTTTATTTCAGCATTCGGCCTATCAGCAGCATCAGAGACGTCGTAGCCAATGACAGCAGAGGACCATAAATATTAACCAATCAGCAGCAACACAGGCAGGTGATCAGGAGATATTGATAGCAGACGTTAGATAGTTATTGTCTGTATCGACCAATGAGAGCGAGGCCGAGCAGGGCGGAGCTTCCTCCTGGACAAACACACACGTCACTGTCAGGCCGCCATGTTTGTAGTTTTCCCAGACGACAAAGCGTCAGATGGAGAAACTGTAAATAAATAAAGGTTGAGTGTGTTTGTGTCAGAGCGGACTCTGATTGGTCGGTTTGACTGTTTGTGACACAAACACAGCATCCAGACAAGAAAACAACAAATCAACAAAAACACAGCATTTCTGATATTTGTCTTCCACGCCGTTTCATTTAAAGTGCATGTTCAGACTGAGACGCTTCACAAGCTCACAATTCAGTGTTAACAACAACAACAACAATAATAACTACAGTGAATAAAACTTTGTACAGTTTATCACATAAATAAGAGTCAGCGTGGCGGTGGTGAGGTAAAACACCGACTTCTGCAACTTAGTTATTGCACAAAAAAAAAAAAAAAAAAAGCAGCAGGAAACGGCAGAATGCCTTTCAACATAAAACACCAGCTCTTCAAGTTTTTCAAAATAAGAGTATTTCCCCCGACAGCTAACCCTAACCCTTATTCTAAAGGCTTTAAATGTTCGTCAGTACAGCAGGAGGTTTACTCACTTCATGATGTGTCCGCAGAGCTGACTCCTTCAGAAGGGAAATAGTTTGATGGTCCAAGAACAACAGTTAGATTACACTACGTTAATATATTTAAAACGAATTCAGGACTAATTTGTTTTAAGAGAACACGAATCTTAAAAACTAAACTTTTCTGTCTTTTTGATTCCTTGATTGTCATCTCTGAATACAACTCAACACTTCCTGCAGAGGTATTTCACATTAAAAGTCCTCTGGTAGCTCAGAATGTTTGTGAGTGATGATCGTGTGACAGTTAAAACAGAAGCTGTGAAGAAGATTATTATGGTCTGTCAGATAGAATGATTTTTATCATTTACAGTCTGATCAGCTGCAGTGTGGCGACGACAACAACAACAACAACAACAGGAGTCCGGGGGTGGGGCCTGTACGGCTGTTTGAGTTTCAGGAAACACTGAAGGGTGAAGGAAATGAAATGAATGAAACGTCCTGTTTCCAGGTGTTCAGGTGTTCCCTGCTGTTTGTGAGTCTGAAGGAAACAGAACAGAACCGTCCGTCCACCGTTGTGCCGTGTCCTGTTATTGCTGCCAGCTGTTTGATCAGCGGAGTGTTTTAATTGGCCAGCGGCAGGGGGGGCAGATTATATTCCTTCTTAATGAAAGAGACGTTCAGATGAGATGACCCTCAGCTTTAAGATGGGCAGGTCTGGGTAAATCCACTGTAAGCTCCAGCTAAGTCTCTGATAATCCGCCCCCCACCACTTCCTGTCAGCACCTGATGATGAAACTCGGCACTCATTAAGATGACAGGAACAAACTTTGGTCACGGAGGCCGGTCTTTAACCCCGAGGACGAGGAGGAAGGGGCTGTAAATAGGAAAGGAAAGGAGGAGAGGAAAAAAGAGTGGATGAGGTAGAGAAGGAGAGATGGAAAGGAGAGGAGCTAGGAAAGATCAGAAGGAGGGAAGGAAGGTGAGAAGGAATCGAAACGAGGAGGTAGGAAAGGAGAAGAGATGAAGGAGCATTGGATTGTGTCGACACTCTGAGATTAGAACCAACAACCTTCAGAGTGTGTGTGTCTGTGTGTGTACACAGTTAAATCCCAGTGCTGCTGTTGCTATGGTTGCACGGCTGTATTGCCATAGCAACTAGGTTTATCCACAACACCCGAGTGGAACCTGCTGTGGCTCTCAGGTGAGCCTGTGTGAGTGTTAGAAGAAAAAGGAAACAAGGTGTTGGAAAAGGAAATAACAAAGGGAAGGAAAGGAGGACAGTGGAAAGGCCCCTCCTCAGGCCTGCTTCAGGGGCCCCTGGAGGACTGGGTGACTGTCAGAGACCATGTCAGTTCGTCTTCCTCCGTGTTTGTGAGTCCAGTTGAAGTCAGGCTGGTGTAGCTTGGCCGACCAATGACAGCCTGACGAGCGACACCTTGGTCCAATCAGGAGCCGGCCTGGTTGCTGCTCAGGCTGGCTGTAGCTGATTGTTCTTCTTATTGATTTCTGATAGTTGATTGTTGTTGAAGGTTGTTGCTGGATGTTGTGTAACTCTTGTTGTCATCATGTCACGTTCTGTCGATTCTGCAGAGACGTGTGCGGTGTTAAGCTCGTGTCGGGATTGTCTGAAGGTTCACTCGCCATCCTCAGCTGCATGAAATGTGAAGTTTCTCTTTGCATATATGTTCAACTCCACTGGTGCTCAACGGCACGCGGGCAGGGCGACGGGACTCGAACCTGCGGCTGTACTGCGTGTTCTTTGCATATATATTTGATAGTATCGAAGCAAGCGGCACTGTGGGTTGGGGGGGGTGGGGGGGTGTCTGCGGTCCAGGTCCTGGATTTAAACCTTAACGTAAGTGAGGACTCTGATCCTGATCCTGATCCAGGTCGGTCAGCCAAACCTGTCAAACCTCCACAGTCCAGATCAAACCCTGAACGGAGGCTGTGACATCACCAGCCAGCTGCATCATGGGAAAAAAAATTAATTGATGATCGAATGAAACAACCTCAAAGTCTGAGAGCTCCGTGACCTGTAGTTTGGGCGGTCTTTCAGAAGCCTTTCATCAGGTCTTCACCAGCTCTTACGCCTTTCTGTTTCCCCGGACTTTGTCCACCTACTGACTCCTTGCTTTAACCCGACCAGGACCAGCAGAACCATCAGAGCAGGAGTCAGGAGTCCAGCTGGTTCCTGACGCACAGCGAGTGGTTCAACTCCAGCTTCAGTTCAATGTTTGTTTCAGCCTCAATTTTGAGTCATCCGTTGTTTGGAGAAGTTCAGAGACAGGAGGTGTGTGTGTGTGTGTGTGTGTGTGTGGGCGGGGTCGGTTTGCTCTGACCTTGACCTTCACGTCACTGTGCGTCAGGAGCCGGTTTGATTCCCGGCTGCTGCCTCAGTGACTCTTTGGCTTGGGGAGGCGTGAGGCTCCGGAGTTGACAGCCGGCGCCTTCAGCTTCGCCACAGAAGGGCCACCAGTCTCCGTGTCATGAGGTGTCGACGGCTGCCGGGGCGCCCTCATCTTCGGAGGAGGGGCAACAGTGGGGGCGCAGACAGAGCTGGCGTTTGGTGTGGAGGTTTGAGACAGGAAGAGGCGGAGCTTGGAAGGCTGGGGGAGCTTCAGGGACCTGGTGGAGGTTCCTCTCTTCTCCTTCACCCCCCCTTTATTCTCCTTTGCGGATGTTTTCCCATCATCCTTTCCTCCCTCAGCTGTGGAATCAGGGGCGTCCGGACGGGCAGCGGGGAGCTTAGAGCAGGTGTTAGCAGGAGGTGGAGCTTGGGCTGGCGGCGGCGTCGGGACCTTTAGTGGTTCCCGGACTTCCTGGCTGGAGGAGTGAAGTATCTGAGACTGAAACACACAGAAACAGTTTGTGAGAGCAGAAACTTGAGATGAGCCTGAAAACGGCCGTGACATCACCATCGCTCTGTGGGCTGCTGTCTGTCAGCCATCTTGGATTATAGAAACCAGTAGGAACCATTTAGGGGAGGAGGATCTGACCTGATCTGGACTTCTGTCACATCAACAGAAAGCACAGACCCCAAAATTCAACTCTAAAAACCTCCAAGTCCAGGTCTGAAGACCAGATCTGTTTCAACACAAGTCACAAACAGGAAACCCGACGTGCTTTGTTTTATAATTTCACAGAGGAAGAAGGAAAGAGGTTATTTTACACACCAGCACTTTCATCTCTGTGTGTGTGTGTGTTGGCTTTGATCTTGCCCTGTCGTGTTGCGTAACTTATGTGTGAGTTTCATTTGTAAATCTCTCTATATTATGTTGTTATTAAAAAAATAGAGGTTGAATGTTGTTGATGTTGATTTTTAACTTTAGTGAGAAAATTTGATGAAAGTGAAACTGCAGATCGAACACAAACAGCAGCGAGGCTGAAAATAAACCTCCCTCTCCCATCGTGATGAAAACGCTTCAGCCTGACAACAACAATATTTCTGCTGTTTGTTTTCATCTCTGTTCTACACAACCTCTTATTTATTTGGTTTTATTCAGGTTTATTGCAGCTGCTGCTGTTAGAGTGCCGTCTCAATCTGTCGTCGCCCTCCACGTGAAGAAATAAGAACTTTGTTCAATATCAGCAAAGTTCCAAAGTGCTGAAGAGTAAAATGAAAGGACATGACAATAAGAATTAAAAATACAGAACTGGAACACAGAGATTTAAGAGATGAGATATTAACCTAAAGTCTATTTTCTAATGAATATAGATTTAACAGAATTTAAAGTTAGATGGACCTTGAATGTAAAATGTGGAGCTTTAATAAATTGTGGACTCTTTCCATTAACTAATAGTTTGGGAGGTCCAGGCTCAGTGAAGCTGCACCAGATAAAACTGTATCATCAGATGTAAAACACAAACAGCAATACATGAAAATCAATACTGTGTTTTTGGAAATATGTGAAGGGAAAATAAAAGATGCAGCAGCCAAATTAATCATGAGCTGTGTCCTTGAAAGCTTCTCCATTTATGGGATTTGGCCTCCAGATCTGAAGCCGACAGTAAGATTTCAGGCTCAGCTCTGACAGTGAAGTATTGATATAAATTCATACATATAGAAAGGCCCCGCTGCAGGAGGCATAAACAAAGCAGGCAGCTGTGAGGAAAGAGAAATTCTGCAGCAGACTAGTTATTACTGCACAGAAGTTTGTCCAGATCGATAAACTGAGGTTGTAGCAGATGATGGATTAATGTTAGTTTCCCTCTGACCGTCTGGAAGAGTCGCCTCGTTACTGAGGTGAAAAAACTAAATCACACTAGACAGAAAAAAACTTCCTGAAAAGGTTTAGATTATGCAACAGTTTTTATAAATGATGTCGATGGACTTGAGATTTAGGATGAATCGACGGCTGTTTTAGGCCGTCTGCCCTCTTTTTTAAACCAGCAGGCCTCCCTTCTCAGACCACCACTCTTAGTTTGGCTCAAGTTGACCATTGTGAGAGAAACTTGGGGGTAAGGCCAATGAAAGCTTTGAAAACCAGCCCTGAATGTAACAGCGTCGCCCAAAGTCGTGTGAAAACAAATAATTTAACATCCATAAAAGAACCTGACATCGTCAAATACATTTCCAAAAGAATCTGATACTGACAGTAATATTTTACACTGAAGCTACATCTTCTCGTTTCATCCAAACATTCAATCTGATGAACTCAAGTCAAGAGGAGACTGTCTACTCTTCTCTGATGTTTGAAACAATGTCGCGGTTAGTCGTTGATCAAAACGGCAGCAGATTAAATTGTTATTGATCAACCAATCGATGAGTCCTGCTGCTGTGAAGCAGATTTAGATGATGGAAAAGGAAACACAGATCAACTGGAGGAAACCGGAGTCCGATCAGGAAAGCTGAGCGAGATCCGTCACGTCTGTTCTCATTGATCCCAACAGCTGCTGGAACATCATCACACTCTGCTCAGCATCGCTGACTCACAATAACACAAAGTCCATTATCTGCTCTAAAGACAAAACCAACAGACTGATCCTGAAGAGATGCATTTCTGCTTCCACTCTGAAGCTCAGACTCAGGCCGATGACCGCTCATGCTCAGCTCTCCACCAAAATAACAAATCAATCAAAGGAAAAAGGAACTGAGCTGTGTTAGCTCAAAGACACCGGCCTCCCTCAGATGGACTGACGGTGTGTTCAAAGCGAAGAAGCTCAGGAATCCGGTTTTGGGGTTTGTTGACGGTAAGAAAAGATAGGACAGAGGTGAAACATCTGGAGTGGATATCACCGGCACCGTTCACCATCGATTGGTGAACACTGACGTCTGGTGGCGTCCACAGGAACCGCAGCGTTCTTAAATAATGCATCACAAAATGAGAGGACGATCCACTGACAACAGGTAACACACACACACTTTCTTTCCGGCCCACAAAGTGCTGATCCAGTGGAACCGTCCCCCCTCCCTCACCCACAGACCCCGTCCCCTCTGTCCCATCACCAGCCTCGGATCAACCATGAAATTGTTTAATTATTGAAACGATAATAACATGTTGGTTGTGAGTTGGAGAGAGATGACTCATTTATTCTAACAGTTCAACATCAGAACACTGACGGACGAGTTCGAGTTTGTTTTCTTTAACATCATGTATCTGCAGATTCAGTCTGATTCTTCTACAGCCTCACATGACGGATTAAGTTAAAGCGGCCATCACTGCTCCTCAGACAGTCCCATTTCTTGATTCCTCATCTTTTAAGGCAGAATGTGGAAATGTGGAAAGTACGTGTTTTTCCTACAGTTTAACTCCAGACTCTCTTTGAAAGAGTCCTTTGATTTATTTGCTCAGACAGAACACTTTGTTTCTTCTGTATAAAACAACAAAAAGAAACCAAGATGGCTGACAGACACGTTACAGACTGATGGTGATGTCATGGACGGCTCACATGTTTGTGTGGTAAATGTTTTGACACCTGATTCCTGCAGTGGAAGAGTTCAGGTTTACTGTGATCATCATGTCAACCAGCTATCTG
The DNA here is from genome assembly GCF_900963305.1 of Echeneis naucrates. NCBI lineage: Eukaryota > Metazoa > Chordata > Actinopteri > Carangiformes > Echeneidae > Echeneis > Echeneis naucrates. The sequence goes on along the minus strand of NC_042529.1, from coordinate 426,074 downwards.
AACACACTCTCACACACACAGACACGTGGCGGTCGTGCTGCGGAGGCGAAGGGCGTCCTGACTGATCTGATCTCTGCAGGTCTGATGGCTTCAATCGGCTGGACGAGCTCCAGTCATCTGTTCCACATCTAATGTAAAACTTAGAAGCCATTTATTAGGATCATTTCAGAGCTCGCTGCCATCGCCGCTGTCTAATGAGCCTCTGGACTTCACCGGACTCATTTCAGTGTGAAGCGGAAGGTGGGTCTTGCCCTACAGGGAGCTATGAATCATGGGTAAAAGTCCAGCCAGCCAGTTGGAGAGATATGTTACCTCTGAGTCTCTCACTATGATTCTTACATTCATCAGTTTAGTGATTCCACTGCTCCAGTTTCTAAAAATCACATTATTATTTCTTCTCCATGGTGAATTTTGTGGCACCAACATGAAGAAGACATCACTGAGAAAACTGCTGATGAAGGCCACGTTGGACAAGGGAAAGCACCAACACAAGTTTCTAAAAACATTTTTAAAAGTCAACAGAAAAATAAAACACTGCAGATAAATATTTGGTATTATTAGGTCAACGTAGTGTGCCAAATTAATAAAGTCATGTTTTAACAAATTTGACAGCATGTCTGCAGCTGTTCAGCCTATTTCAGCACAAACACACAGTCACTGTTCATTAACTGACATCTTAAAGGGTCGTCAGGACAGGGAGGAAGACGAGGAGGAAGATAAAAAAGGTGCTACTGTACCAGGCTGAGTCACTGATGTAAAGCACTAGTGTCTCCACTCCTGGACGCGGCAGAGAGGACAGAGGACAGAGGACAGAGGACAGAGGACAGAGGACAGAGGACAGAGGACAGAGGGAGGATAGTTACAGAATGAAACACACCTGAAGACAAACACAGACCTTTATTGGGAAGATCAGCTCAACCAGAAGATAACCACAAGTCCCCGTCCTCAATCTGAGACAGGAGAACGAGGACAAGCTAAAGTCAGCTGAGAGAAAGGATGGAGGGTAAAGGGTGGAGGACGGAGGATGGAGGACAGAGGATGGAGGATGGAGGATGGAGAATGGAGGACGGAGGATGGAGGACAGATGATGGAGGACGGAGGATGGAGGATGGAGGATGGAGAATGGAGGATGGAGGATAAAGGATGGATAACAGAGGATGGAGGACAGAGGATGGAGGATGGAGGATGGAGAATGGAGGACAGAGGATGGAGGACAGAGGATGGAGGATGGAGGATGGAGAATGGAGGATGGAGGATGGAGGACAGAGGATGGAGGACGGAGGATGGAGGATGGAGGATGGAGGATGGAGAATGGAGGACGGAGGATGGAGGACAGAGGATGGAGGACAGAGGATGGAGGATGGAGGATGGAGGATGGAGGATAAAGGATGGATAACAGAGGATGGAGGACAGAGGATGGAGGATAAAGGATGGATAACAGGATGGAGGATGGAGGATGGAGGATAAAGGATGGAGGATAAAGGATGGATAACAGAGGACGGAGGACGGAGGATGGAGGACGGAGGATGGAGGATAAAGGATGGATAACAGAGGATGGAGGACAGAGGATGGAGGATAAAGGATGGATAACAGGATGGAGGATGGAGGATGGAGGATAAAGGATGGAGGATAAAGGATGGATAACAGAGGACAGAGGACGGAGGACGGAGGATGGAGGACGGAGGATGGGACAGACTGATTCTGAAGCTGGGGGTTTAACCTGAATTGATCAGCAGATTAAAATCATGTGAGTTCATGTTGATCTGATCTTCATGAAGAAGTTACATGAGAAACGCTGATATGGACTCTCAGCTGACATTAATATTATAGTATATTAAAAAGTCATTTTGTGCTGTGACGTGTCTGACCCCTCACCTGTTGTTAAACACAGCAGCTCTGGCTCTTCAGAGCTGAATTTCTGAATTTCAGATGAAATGTAAAATACAGACTGAGATAATAACTGAATATTAACTTTGTGTCTTTATAGTCTAATCTCTGAATCAACAATCTGAGTCTGATCTTCCGCCGGAGGTAGATGATGAGGATGAAGGAGATGAAGAGAGGAGTCAGGTGACTCACTTTTTCTAGCCAGGTGTGAGGGGATACTGGGTCTGGGCCGCCCCCTGTAAGGCCGGGAGCGCTGATACTGCCAGGGAGGAGAGAGGAAAGGAACAGGAGGGAAAACCTGAGGAGAGACGGACGTAAGAGACAGAAGGACAGGAAGACGATTTATCACCTCCAGAAACAGAAGAGGAAGAGAGGGAGAGGAATCTCAGAGAGAAAAAACATCTGCATCCAAAAACTAATGACAACCAACCACACACGCAGACACACAATTCTAACAGTGCGCATCACCAGAAACCCGTCTGGTCCCATTAACAGTATTTAGAGACATTCAGGACTACATTACCCAGAAACCCTTTCAGTTAACCAGAGACAAAACCAATAATGAGAATCAAAGACAAAGTGGGTTTAAAGTTTGAACAAAACTTTCAGCTTCAATCTCAGACTGAAGTTTCAGATTTTAAACGAAGTCCCTGATCTTTCAGATTTTCTTCATTTTGATGTAGTTTCTGCTAAATGCCATTTTTAATTCAGTCTTGCGAAGCACTTTGGGCTGCATGAACAATGATCAATCAGGAGTGAGTGTGTGTGTGTGTGTCTCCTCACTGTGTATTCACTCCAGGGCGTCTGCGAGGCCACACTCTCTCTCTCCGCCTCACTCGTCTGAGTATGTCGATCCGTCCTTCCTGTCTTCTCTTGGCAATGACACCTGGCGGTCACCGTGGGATCGGTCTGGTTGCAAACACACAAACACACAGAGCCTAGTTAGAAGTTGGGTTGAGGGTCACAGGTCAGACTTGAACCAAGTGAGCGCCTCGTTGTTGTTGTTGTATTTTTTTTTTTTTTTTTTCAAATTAAAGGTCTCCATGTTGATAACACATTAGATCATTTATACTAATAAACACTGAATCTTTTGTCCTGGAGAGTTCCTCCTGACTGTGGGTCAGCAGGAAACAGGAAATGGGTCACGGATAAAGATGGCGTGGTTATGTCGACTCAAACGTTGAATGTTGTGTTTCTGCACATTGATTTAATAAACATTACATCTGAAACAGAATAAACAGTCAGATCTAATCGAGGTGGTTCATTGAAGTTCATCGCCGTCATGACGTACACAGTCACATGATCCATCCCTGGATGTTACCATGGTGACATGAGTGTGTCCAGTGTGCACAGTAAGTGTGGAGAGATGACACTGACCAGCTGCTGTGCGAGTTGTGCGATTGTTCGGTCTCGGCTCCTCAGCTCCTCCCTGAGCTGCTGCACCTCCTGCAGCAGAGCCTGCACCTGCCCCTACACACAGACACACACAGAATCAACTGAAGCTCAGAAAACAAAAATTAACTAAAAACACAGATTGAATGTTTCTTTATTTGAGATAAAACCAGTGCTGTGCTGAAAACCAACAGAGCTAGCCTCTGTAGAATAATACAGGATTGATCTGGACTGTTGCTGTACAATCAGCTGACAGCCATAACAATGTCTGAACTGACCTGGGTCAGTAAGGTGGAGCAGCTCACCTGTGTGTCGGAGCTGCTGGACAAGTCGCTGGTCTCAGGAGTGTTTGTTGTCAGAGTGTCATCGTCCACATCCTCCTCCTGAACACACAAACACACGTGTGTAATCAGGACATGTATTAACAGTCTGTGTGGTTGTTTTGTTCTAACATTAGAACCATCAGGTTTGTGTGAATGATGAGAAGGCCGGTGAGGATGGGCTGAAAATAAGTTTAATGTCCTAAAACTTTCTGCTGTTGCCCGGAGAGCCGAGGAGCTGCAAACACACATAAACACAGACGACTGCCAAACACTTCCAGATAACTGTGACGGAATGGGGCTTCGGAAACCATAAAGCTCCCTTATGTTCAGGAGGTAAAGACTTTAACACCAAAGAATCAAACTTTGATCCGTTTGAGGGAAGAAGTCTTTCTGCCTGAGGAAAGTTTGATTTAAAAAAAAAAAACAACAGTGAAGTTTTAATCTCCTTTAATTAACAATGACGACATTGGAAACAGGAATTCTGGTTTCCTCTTCCCGGCTCTCACCTGCAGCAGTAACTTCTGCAGGTACTCCAGCTGGGATCGCACCGCTGAGCAGTCCTCAGCCAGCTCCTCCACGTCCAGACCCAGACCAGGACTACCAGGAGACAGGCAGAGAGACCTGACAGAACATATCATCAGGAGGAGAGTTGAGGTTTAATTCAGGGATCATAACACATGGAAGACATCTAAAAACGCTGTTTGCGTTGAATCACCTGGAAGGACAAAGGTCCAGAATCAGGTCACTGTCCCTGGTGTCTGTCCTTTTATTCCCAGGATCCTCAGTGAGATTGTAACACTGGAAGTCACTGAAGGGATGACAGAGGTGTTAAACTTTAATTTAAACTGAAGATACAGAAAACAATAAGTGAGACTGTGAGTATCTTTAATTGGCAGCGAGGCTCGTTGCACCAAAAGCTTAACGTGTTAAAATAAACTCTGCAAACTATGAGGATACAAAGTCATTTCTATCTTTTCCACAAAGAACTATACTGAAGTCTTCAAAGCTTCAGCTACTAAACTGGCCACTCAGCTAAATTACAGTTTCTTTAATGAGCATTTCACGCTAAATATGCTGAGTTTGACATTCTGGATTAATGATGGGACGTTTGATCAGGTGAGAGATTGGGGAAGCAAAACTACATCAAGCATTACGACTCCATCTTCTAGGTTCCAGGTTATGAAAACATAAAGGCAAGAGAAGCAGCTTATAGTTTAGCACAAATGTTCTTTATTTAATGATTAAAGACTGTAAAACTGCAGTTTTCCCTGCTGTGGTGTAATTCTAAAACCCCATATTCAGATTTTATATATTCATATTTAGCTCAAAGCGACAACTTATTTTTCCCTCCTCCAAGGAACAGAGGTTATGACATCTCCTCCTTTCATCTTGTGTGTCTGTGACCAGAATATTGCACAGAAATCTGTATATTTACAGAAAAACCGCTCCGCAGCCAGGAGATCTTCCCCGTGGAGCCGCAGAGCAGAGCAGTCCTCACTTTGATAATGATAACCAGACACAGATGTAGCTGCACACATTCATGTAGAGAAGGGAACCTATTGATTTGGTACTTCCACAACCTTCTCCACTCTGAAATGACCTCCTGACCTCAAGCCCTCAGCAGCTGTTGGAAACACTCATGCTGACTTTCTCACCCTTTGATACCATCATTTGAACTGTTGGCAGCTCTAAAACTGTACAATTACAGAGAAGCCAGAAAAAATGTTCAAGTCTCTAAAGTATCTGTCAAAATGAAATGAGAATATTATATTTATGAATACAGAAATTTTCATTGTGAGTGAGCAGAAGTTTCTCTCTGATTCAGGATGCGTCCTCACCTTTCATTGTGAAGATCCTGCGTCCCCCAGCAGAGCTGTCTCCTCCTCCATTGGGCCATGTGGGACATCCCGTCTCCATCTGCAGAGTCTAGATCAGCCAGAAGACAAAACCTTCATCTGCACAAGCAGAAATCTGAGAGCACCCAGAGACTGTCCCATCATGACGACAATGGTGACCAGGTTTACTTTAAAACACCACGCAGAGGCAGATTCACCTTCAGCTCTGATGTTCTGGATCTCATCTCCAATTACAGGAGAATTCACTGATGAAACCAGAATCAGAACACGAAGCCTGTCTGTCAGCTCGGGATGATTTCAGTGATTAGTTTGGGTCGTTTAGGCTGGTTGGCATTTACAGAGCAAACATCACAGCTCTTTTTGTCGGTCACGTACCGCTGTGCAGTGAAGCTTCCTCTGCCAAGTCTGCATCCAGCATGAGATCGTCATCTTCCAGATCACAGGACTCCAGATTGTTTAAGATGTCCTGAAAAACACACACACACACACAGATTTCATCTTCTATGGCTCCTGTCTTTACGTTTAAGGTTTTAAAACAAACATTTTCATCCACTATAGACTAAAGTCAACATTAAATTTCACCACAGCAAGCTCAAAACATCTTTCAGTCTCTAATTCCGCCTGTTCATCATATTTAGGATATTAAAATAACAAAAACATTGAGTCTCATCACTGAACTGAGCGTTTTGTTTGACCTCACCAAAAAAACCAAACAAAAACACAGCAGCACAAAAGAGCAAAAAGGACTCAATGAAATTCTGTGAAAAGGCAGCAATGACATTGAACTCCTTTTTCCATCAGTGACAGAAGGTCAACGGCAGTTTGAAGGTTTGTGCAGTGAAGAAGAGACTGAGCTTCAACACATATCCTGAAAAACATTTTTGGTCCTCCGTATAAATGTATCAGAAATTACTGAATAAGTTCATTTTGCAGCTGAAATTCTATTTGGATGTAATTCTTCCTTATGTACCAAGACTCTGGCCTGAAGAGCCTTAAACCTTATTGAAGTCTATGGGAAAATGTGCCTCCAACTGTGATGCAGTCTGGACAGCCCTGGTTTAGAGGGGTGAGAAATACAAGTTTCCTGCAAACTTTTTGTTTTGAGGAAACAAACATGAGAAAGAGAAGAGGAGTTTGAGTTTGTTTGTTGTAGAAGCTTAGTCACAGCACAGCGACCTGAGAGGAAACGTTCACCCTGACTGACTGACACACACACACGGCTGTGAGCAGCCATCCACATCAACACAGTACCTCCTAATCTGCTTTCTGCTCTCTCGTCCTTCATTTTATCTCCACTCCCTCCATCCTCTTTCTCCTCATCCTTCCCCTCTTCTGTCCTTGTCTCCTAGTACTTCCCCTTTTTCCTTTCCTCCCACTTCAGACTTCTTCATTTTCTTCTTTTAGGTTTAAATATTTATAGCTGATTATGGCACAGACCTAAACCATGAACTTGTTCTGTGTTCAGGAGGAGACCAGGCTCTGTATTAACCTGAGGGTGACCTCTGACCTCAGAGTATTGACTGTTATCATGCTGCATCAGCTCTGCTTGTTGCTCCTGTTTCTTTCAGATGTCTTGCCTTATTTTATTTTGGATGACGGTGTGAATCTGCCCACTTTTTGTTGGTGGCTTACTGTTTGTCCAAGTATAAATTTAATAACTTCAGATCGTGGTTTTTCTCTCCTCTGCTTCATCGCTCTGAGCTAATCAACGTTTTAGTCATGTATGGAAGCCACACAGACTTGTCCTTAGAGCCACACTGCCCCCTGCTGGTCACCATGCTAACAGACTGGGAGGAGATCAGGTGTCATATTTGTGACTGGTTAATGTCCTCTGATCATTAAGGCTGATTAGGGTCAGTCAGTGTTTAACACCACCGCTCATTAGCACAGAGGACACTAAAGACGGGGAGCTCATTATGGACCCCCCAGCATCATTCAGGAAGTAGATTAAAGGAGCTCAGGCTCACACCGTCAGGTTGGAGCAGGGGTCGGCAACCTCCAGCTTTAAAAGAGCCATTTGGGCGCAATTCCCACCAAATAAAACCCACCTGGAGCCAAAAAAAACTATTTTACAGCTATAGTGAAGGGAACACCACATATATAGTTTAATTACAGTCATGGTACGAACATGTAAGAACTGTAGTTTGTTGCCATTATGACATAATCAGTGGGATGATCCTCAAATTAACTCATCTAATTAGACAGAGACGAAGAAGTCACAAAGGTCACAAAGTGTTGAGCTGAATCTGCTTCTTTCTCAGAATTTCAAGGTGGAATTCAACTACAACTCCAAGGGTGCATTGCTCCCCTTTAGTTTATAGTATCATACCTTATTTTATACTTTAAATTGTTATCCGTACATCTCCTTAACTTTATTTTATTTTCGTGCTTTACTTCAATCCTTTCAATACATCACCTTCATTCAGGCTGACTGCTGTAATTCACATCCCAGACAGCAGAGGGAGCCAGAGGATTTGATCCAGATCTGGACCAGGAAGTCTGATTCTTGATGATGTAAAGATGAAGATTCCTGATTTCAAACAGGACCCATGAAGAAATATGCTGCTGCTGGATTCATGTTTGATGTTCCTTTTTAACACCTGCTGGTTCTTTCAGCTTTGGAGCAGAACCTGAACAGGATCTGACCAGAACCAGCTGTGGTCTGACTGGTGGTCCTCTGCATTAGTGATGCAGTCGAACATTTGGGACTCTTCTCTTGAAGTTTTGCTAAAGGAGGCCACAGCTGTGGCAGAGCTGGATGAGGCCTCAGGAGGTCCCAGCTTCTCATCCAGTCCTCAAGTTCAGACTGGTTCCAAAAATGTGTAAAGAGCGCCAACTGCGAGCGGCAGCAACGCCGTGGCGGCCTGTTTCTGCCTGCTCGCTGTTCAGCTTGTTCTTTTCACTCAGCTCCTTGGAACCAAACCATCTGCCGTCTGCTGCCAACCACCAATCGGCCCTGACCTGGTTTCACTGGACGGTTTCTGGAGCCAAAAACCGGCCTCTTGCAGACCAGAGAGGCAGAACGGAGCTGATGCTGGTGGAATATTAAACGCTCACTTTGTCTCTTTTCTGAGCTTATTTAGAACTAATTATTCAGCTGAACTAATTCCAGGTACTTAACCACAAACTGTCCGCAGGCTCAATTTGTTTTCCTCCAGAACAGAAGTTTTTTTAATGACTATTCAAACTTAGTACTATTATTAATGACTACTATTGTTGTGTTGTGTTGTGTCGTGGTTGTGTTCATGCCTTTTTTGAGCTAGTTTTCTTGTCACTGACCTGAATCTTCAGACAGAGGGACGTCTCTGCTCTGAGATTTCAGGACCTGGTTCATCATCAGAACCACAGACTGGAGGAGTCCGGACTGGACCATTTGATCTTTCAATCATTTAATTGACTTAAAACTAAATAACTTGTTTGTTCAAAGACGCCTTACGATGCTGTTGAGGTCCGAGTCAAAGCTCCCGATATGGTGGGTGGTGTTGCCATTGGTGTTGATGGAAGTGGAGGTGACGGTGTCCCCCAGTGGCTCCAAACCTTCTTCGTCCCACATGTAGATCCCCCCAGACCCACAGCTGTCGGACGGGGACAGATCCAGGGACGAACCGCCCTGTAGAGGGACAACCAGACATGAGTTATAATATGAAGATCCCTGTTCTTTATTTCACGTTATCACTTACCACATTGATTTTGTTTTTAAATGAATTAATTTATTCTGTTTTAGAGGTTTTATTATTGATCAGTAATCTACATGCTGCACCAACACGACAACAGCTTTCAAGCCTTCCAACAATCTTTATTCTGTCAGAGCTGACGGAAGTAACTTGTCTTAACCAGCTCCTCACAGGACGTTGGCACCGCTTACACCCTGATGTGTCACTCTAGTCTGACCACATCTGGGCGGGTCTAACGATCCGACACCATCTGCTGCTCCTCTGAACCGCGGGTCAAGTTTCTTGACACGAGGCGTAACGGCACTGGCACCGTTACATAACTTTAATGAAAGGCGGTACAGAGCTATGAGGACACACCCAGCCAATTACAGGAAAAGCTTCTTTCCGATGGACTCTGAATGCTTCTGTAGCACTAACAGTTACATTATGTGTTTATTTTTTATTTATTGTATTGTCCTTGTCTTGTGTTTTTTGTGTCTGAGAGTTTGAGGGGAAACGCATTCATTGTTTGCTTGACTTACAATGACAATAAAGGAATTGACTTGAATTGATGGCATAATTGCATGTCATAACCAGCTTTGATCTGTATTGTTCTGAGAAATCTCAGTCAGAACTGTCCTGACTGTTGTAGGAACACAGAAGCAGGGTTGCTCTGTGGTTTTGGTGCAGTACCTGGTCCTGGTAGTCCGGCTGGCTGGACTGTCTCCGGCGGGACAGCTGAGTCAGATGCTGCTCTCCTCGATCGCCTGAAGACACATTTCTCTTTAGAAACAAGTTTCCAGACTTTTCCTGTTCCTGTGCTTTAGCTTCATAAACCTCACCTGTTAGTCTCACGCCAATCCAGTCCACGCCGTCGTCCAGGAAACACAGTCCTGTTGCCTTGGTGACACCGTTGATTGACACCTTATCCTCCTCAAACCTGGCACACGATTGGTCGAGCCCTGAGTCTTCTTCATCATTTTTGGATGAGAGCAGCATGATGCCCACTCCCCCGTTTCCTACAAACAAAACATGTCAGCGGTTTCAGTAATTGGTGATCAGTGATGATTGACTAGTTACCGGTTTTCTCAACTTGTTTACCGAGGTTGTCAAAGTCGTCCATATACTCCTGACTGGTATCGTTCCTATCCAGAGAGGAGGTGGAGGACAGGGACATGTCCTCCAGTGTCTCCCCAACAATTAACACCTCTGCCTGGGATACTGGCTCCATTGGCAGCACTTCTGTCACTAGAGCATCAGGGGAGTTCTCTGATTGAGAGAGGATGAAGTGGGATAAGAGATTATAGAAGACACTAGAGATATGATGGATGGGATTAGTTCAGATCTACGATAACATGAGAGATGGGACATCTCAGAGATGAATGATGTCTAAACATCTAAACTGAGAGATGAAAAATATGAGAAATTAATGATTTCATAAATGAGATATAGCAGAAATAAGAGATCTCTTAAATATTATATTTAAGAGATGGGGTTAGGTTAGATGAGATGAATACAGATTACAGATGACATAAGGAAAGATAAATGAAGCGGGAGATGATGTGAAATTTTATAAAATTCATAAACAGAAAACTGAAGTATAAAATAAGAGATATGATGAGTTATAAGAAGAAAGAAGCAGAGAAGGAATGAGAGGAGTTTGGATGAAGCACTGATGATTAATATGAGATCAGAAATAAATTGTTTAAAATGAGGTTGCATGATATTTCATCAAAGGTGAAACAATAAAACAGAAGAGATGAGGACAAAGAATAAACAAAATGAAACATGAAATGAGAATAAATGAATATTTCAGGTAATGGTCTCACCTGGACTGTTTTCTGCAGTTGAAGGAATCTCCAAGTCTACTGAGCTCCTCCTTCCTGTCAGTTCTCCATTAACTTCCTGGTTACCTGTCGATATGTTGGCTGAGGTCACCCTAAAAGGGCGGGACTGTTTGATGAGCGACGGGCGAGACATCTTGTAGCTGATGCCGCTGGGCTTAGATGCGGGGCTGAGGCTGGGTAGGAGGGGCTTCTTTAAAGCAGAGGTGGGGAGGAGGGAGGGCATGCTGACCCCTGACCTCCCGGAAACAAAAGCACTTTGAACTTTGACCCCTCCACGTCGGCCCTCTGCAGTCTGGCTGGTTACATGGGCTTTTGTTGAGTTGCTTCGGGGGGTCGGCTCCTTCAAGCTTCTATCAGCAGCCATGTTGATGGTGTCAGACCGGGTGGAGGACAGCGTTGGTGACAGCTGCTGTCGGACCTGGGTGAGACTACGGGACCGAAACCGGTCGATTTCAGTCAGCCGGCCGGACGGAGCGGACCCGAGGTTGTCACTGGAGTGTGAGCGGCTGGCGGGCTTCTGGAGGGGGGATCCAGAACGAGAACCAGGACCAGAACTGGGCCTTGAACCAAAAGGTTGAGTAAAACTCTGAGGCTTTCTTAGAGAGCCGTTGACTGCACTCCGTGGTTTGGATCCGATCTGGGTAAGCGTGCCATTGGCCTCCCTGGACCCAGTCTGGCTCAGTTTGGAACTGAAAGGTCCACTTTTAGAAACAGGAAGTGCTCTGGGGCTGGACTCTGGTAATGGCGATGAAAGTGTCACCATCTGGCCAAAGCCACGCCCCTTTCCGGCAGCAGGGATCATTTTTCTGGTGTCTCCCTGTGACACTGGCAATGTGGGCTGCCGTTGGGAACAGTAGTGATGGATGTTGCTACCGGGGCGACTCTGGTCCAGGTTCCCCCCTTTTCCTCTTCTCCAATCTCTCTCTGCATCCATCCCTCCGTCCTCCATCGGCCCGTTTTCTTTCCTCCATTTCGTGGAGGTTGGCACTCTGATAAATCCATTCTGCTTAGCAGCAGCAGGTGCGGCCGTTAAACTGCCGTTGACCCCCGCTGGGCCGGGGTGATGGTAGAACCCGTTGGTGAGGCGGGTGCTGGCGGTGGGGGCGTTGGTGAAGGTGGTGGCATTCGGAGTCGTCTGAGGACTGCTGGAGGCTACAGCAGGTTTGTAATGAGAGCTGAATTTAGGAAGTCGCGACACCATGGTGGGCATGGCACGATGGTCGACGAGAGGAGGGGCTGACATCAGACCCCGCCCACTTCACCATGGAGACACTGAACGGGAAGAACTGGAGGACGGAAAGAGAAAACATGGAAGCTCTTGTTAAGTTTGATCTGAGCTGAAAAATGGTCATTTTTAACATCACAACCTGCAGATGGAGAGGCTTGGTGGATCAGCGGTCAGCACTGTCACCACACAGCAAGCAGGTTCTGGGTTTGAACCCTGTAACACTGTGCGGGCTGACATTTCCCCTCTAAAAAACCAAATCCTCTTTTTATACACAACTCTATAGGAAACTTTGAATTACAGCTTAAAACTCAGTGAAGGATGAATGAAGAGACAAATCTATATTCGCACAAAACACACACACATATGCAGAAGCAGAGGCTCTGACAGAAACTGTGATTAACAGCTGAAACATGCAGCAGCTCCAACACTGCAGTGTGTGTGTTTGTGCACGTGCTGACAACAGTACATGTGGAGATAACACATGAACCGCGTCTGTCTCACACACACCACACCCAAAAAAAAAAAAAAAAAAAAAAAAAAACAATCAGCTCTCCCTGCAGAAAATGAAAGACAACGATCAGCCACACCCATAATATCCTGCGTGTAAACACACACACACACACACACGGGACAGGAGAGAAACCCTGAAGCATCAAAAACAAGGCTGGCCTGTTTCAGGTCTGTGGGTGTTGGAGGTTTTGGGTGGAGCGTCATGTTAGACAGACTGTCACAGCAGCTGATTATCTCTGTCAGTTCATCTATTCAAATAATTCAACTGTTAAAAGGTATATTCTAACTTTAAAGCCACTGACCCTCCCCGTCAGAACAGATCAGCCAGACTGACACCATGATGTCGGGAGAGCAAAATAATAATAATAATTCTAATAATAAAAAAAAAAAAAAAAAAAAAAAAAAAAAAACTAAGCGAAACAACTGCAGTCATTTGTTCCCTCTAGGCCACTGTACCCTGAAGTAACCTGAACATCATGAGCTGCTCTGGAGGCCTCGACTGAAACAGCTGACAGAATAAGGCTCAGGCTGAATAACGTGTGATTTCAGTGTGAGAGCACAAAAAGAGTCCAAACATTATGACTGGAATGTTTTTAAACTGTCACCTGAACCTCCTGAGGGAAGATTTAAAAAAAAAAACACGAAGAGGTCAGACACACAACTGCTGATATTATTTTACTGACAGAAAGACCCTGTTAAACAACACAAGGCCTCAGAGTCAGAGACAAACATTTGTTTCCCATCACACACTGATTTTAAAGAAACTCCCTTGTGAAGGTGACTCAGGAGTTCCTGCTCTGTCAAAGTCACATTAACCTTCAATGATCCTGACAGGAACAGCACAGAACCTTTTGGTCTGGGGTCAGATCTGTGGCAGTGAGATGACACGAGAGCTACATCTGTTTGTTTGTGTCCGATGTGTTCCTGCTGCTGTAATCCACTTGGTGTGGCAGGAATCAAGCCATCACTCTGAAATAACACCTGGAAACATTCAGTCTCCAGATGGAAAAATAAAAACCACCACAGCAACATGAAGAAGGTCACATTCAAGTCCCAGTAGTCACAAGTATAACAACCAGATTTCACACAGTTGTGGAGGTACTGCAGCTCCTGGAACGCGAACTTAAACTAGGTCGGGGTTAAAGGTGCTTTCAGACATAGTGGGAAAATGGAGCGTTCCTATTGATCATGTGTACTGGATGATTCAGGTTTTCTGGGGTCAAAGTGTCAATGTGTGACCTCCAACAGTCAGACTCAGACTGTTATTTCAGGCTTCCTATCAACCGCATGAAGAAAAGAAGCCAAGATGTAACGAAACAGTTTTACAGCCAATTAATCTATAAAGGTAAAAATAAACTACTTCCTGTCCGGTGAGGCCGCAGCCTGACGTGGACTTTCCCAGCAGGGATCTTTAAATCCTCATGTGTCATCAATAATGAGATTTGGTTTTATTGCCATCAACTGATGCCAAAGAGAGCAAGATGTCCACTGCAGCCTCATCATGTCAGGTGTGTGTGTGTGTGTGTGTGTGTGTGTGTTATAAGAAACACACTGTGATGAGTCAGCTGACCCTAAACAACCACTTCTTGTCTCACCACAGACGCTGCAGCTTTCAGTGTTTGGTCCAGATCCAGAGAGTCCATTAAGATGAATGAATGATCCAGGTGTGAAGCTAATGACGCTCATTGCTTTAACGGGGGATCACTGAGAGAGAGGGTTTGAATCCCAATCCGCCCATCAGCTCATCCTACTGTCAGGAAATTTACGATTCAGTAGAAGCTCCTTTTCCACAGGTGAGATGACTCTACAGGTATCTATCAGCTTCCTTAGCATGGTGGCTAACTGTGATGACATCACTACAGCATCATGTGTCCTCAGTCTAAGCAGGGAGACAAAACACAGTCAAACTCCATATTAACCTTCAGGAGGGACAATTTTCAACATGTTAACAGGAACAGGACTGACTCCTCTTCCTCTTTTTCCCATTAGTCCACTTTTCCTCCCCCTCCGGCTGGACTGTTCATCACTCCATCACTGACTCACCCCATCCTCATGCTCCATTTCTCTGTTCACTGAGCTGAGAAAACAGAGATGACATCCCTTCAGTCCTCTGTGTTCATACAGTTCGATTTCATATTATGAAATATAACACACATATTTATTGCTTCATTATGTTTATATCATCTCTATTTCACACCTTGTATTGTGTTTATTGCATTTATTTCCACTTCCTGTCCTCCCTTACTCATATCCAGATTTTGATTTTGACTAATTGTTCAGCTGGATCATTTAGTTTAAACGTTGGTGAAGACAAACAGTGAGGCGGTTTCAGTGTCCCTGACAGGTTAAAGGGGTCCCGGGCCCTCAAGAGAGTCCCTCAGGTGCTCTGAGGTCACATTTGATGAACACTGATTGGCTGCAAAAAGGCCAGAGAGCTGCAGAAGAGCCAGATGGAGAACCATCCACACAGATGGTCAGAGAGACGGAGGGGGAATTTTACTGGGCGGGAGGTGAAGCTGCTCTGTTCCTGTGCTGCAGTTTCCTCCTGTCAGACAACACTAAGGGCAGCACACATTAAAACTGCAGCTCAACCAGGATCATCTTCCATTATGGCTCAATGATAAGTGAATCAATAGTAACCTGATCAGCTTCCTGCTGCTGAAACACAAACAACCAGAGGAGACACTGAGCAAACACCCGTTTGTTCATCACAAAACACAAAAAATTAGAGCGAAAACCTGCCACACTGAGACTCTTTCTTGGATCAGTTGCCTCAGTGTCTGTTGGTTTCCTCCAAAGACAACAACAACGTCACAGATCAGTCCACAGCGACAGGGACTGAACCTCAAAGGGCAGATGTGATGTAACTGAACTTGTGACCAAATGTTACCTTCTGCTGTCAAGTTCACTGATAAAGTGGATTCAGTTCTTTTTATTTAGATCCCTCCAAGTAAGAAAACGACACGGCGATAAGCAGCAGCTAGTTCCTCTGAAATAAACAGTAAAAGATTGTGGTTACTAGCTGTCATCCATCTCCCCCCTCTCCCTCTCCCTCCATCATGTCCTGTTTTCCTGCCTCAGCCTCTCCAGGCGGATCACCGAGGACAGATATTCTTAGCAGAGTGCAGAGAAACATAACCTGCTCCTCCACGATATTCCCTCAGCCGTGATGACCGAGCACATTCAGCTAAAACAAACACACACACCTGAACACCACTTCATCAGACAAACAGAGGGGCCTTCAAAATCGGGACTTTCCAGTGATTTCTCTAAACGTCGTCGTCCGACTGCCCAGCCACAGACAGAGGTCAGAGGTTCTTTCTGCCCTGGATGTTGCCTTACAGGCGGCTCTAACCTTGTAAGGTCACCGCTGAAGATGCACGCCCTGACTGGTGGTAATATGTGATTGTTATATTCTCAGGTTGGTAAATTTGATTTTGATGGTGAAATCACCGGTTTCTAAAAGCAGCTGGCTGTTAAAGATCCTCAGTGTTTTTAAATAGAGAAGCTCCATTCAGTCCGGGGTGGACCCAGGGTAGGCTGAACGTGTCATCGGGACGGGGCAGGATATTTGATCTATGGAGCATGAACGGCGTGTTTCCTCCCAGCCTGACGTCCACACACTCAGTGTGGACAAACGTGCAATGGGACGGAAAAAAACGGCACCGTCTGTCGAGCTGCTCACTTTCTCTGACCTGAAATGTCTCAGTTCACTTCACTGGATCACATTAAAATGGACGTCAACACAGACAACGTCACTGTCTGCACAGCCTTCGTACTTTGGTCATTGTTTTCGCATCTGGTTGATGCAGCAGCTTCATCTGTCGCATGCCCAACTATGAAATACACAGACACACACTGGATGAAGTTCATGTGTTATAAAACAACCTGTACTTTTGGCCTGTTAAATAACCGCTGCTGGCTTCAGGCCAGATATGACACACATAACATGAATGCCCTGCCCTGTTGGGGCACACACACACACACACACACGCCCTGCCCTGAATGAGCCCCTCCCACACACAGACTATGTACAGCCTGAGCTGATGAACTGATCAGTGGTCGTCCCATTCCTGGTTCAGATACCAGCTGTCTGGTCTAAATGGGACCTGCGGCTGATCCAGTTTTAAACTGATCAAGTTTTTACTTCGTCTGTTTCCTCCGGTCGATCAAATCTGATCAATTATTGTTTCAGATGTCAGAAAACAGAAAACCAGGCTGAGCTGCTCTGAAGTGACACTGACTGATTCCTGATGATGTAAACAATATTCAGCTGATTGATCTCAGAGAACATGAAGAAGATTACAGTGCATACATCTCCTCTCATTGATCATGTGACACGCCCCCACCTCCCCTCTGGGTTTTACAGAAACAAGCTCCCTGTTGTGCTGGAGCTCTGGACCCCCCGCTCCCCCACGCTCCAAGTGCCGCCAGTAATTTGCCACAAAGCAGCTCTTTCTCTGACCCACCACACGCCAGGACCCTGATCCTGATCCTGGAGACCTGGCAGCTAATAAGCAGAGCAGGACGTCCCATGGAGACCAGATCAATCTGAAGACCTAAATCCTGAGGAGGCCACGGAGATTCTGAACCCTGACTCCTGCTGCCCCTGTTTTTGGGGCCTTCACAGCCTTCCACAGGAAGTTTCATTAAAATAATAAAATCATCTCAATAAAGACTGTGTTCCCTGTAACAGGAAGTAGGAGCTCAGAAGACAAAAACCTGCAGCCAATAGGAGCATCCGATGTAGAGAGGTGACTCTAGACATCACTATCAAAGATGGAGGATGAGAACACAAGGATAAACACACAGAAGGAGTCAGAGAGTCGGACTGGTCCAGATCTGATCGCTTTATAACTGAAGACGCTAAAGATGTGTTGAAGAATAAACAACTGAAAGTACTCCAGTCTGATCTGATCCTGTTTTATCCAGTTCTCTAAATGTTTAATGACTCTAAACAGGTTAAAAGTTTCATGTTATGATAATTACTGCAGTAGTTTGTGTCTTTTTCCAGAAGCTTTATCTGAATAATGGAGGAGAAGGAACCGACTGGTCTGAAGATGATTTGATCAGGAGGAGGAAACGCTGCAGCGTCACCACCCAGTCAGGAGAAGGACAGAGATTAAGAGATGCACCAAACATTTCCTGCCACCAACATCCAGCAGAGAATGGACCAGAGGAAGAGGAGGACGAGGAACACACAGACCTCCAGGGGAATTTATCCATTTGTCACACACTCAATTCAAATAAAGAAATCAAACAGCTGATCTGAAGTCGTTAAAGTTGAGATTCCTCAATAAACCATGACTAACGAAGGTCAGAGGTCAAGGCAGCACCATGCTCACATTTCTGGAAACTGTTATGATACGTACCAGACTCTGAACAAACAACACGGATTCATCTGCATCAGCAAATACTGCAGGTCTTCTATCAGTCAGGAGAGAGGTCAGAGGTCGAACAGAGGGCTGTCTGGATCATTAGAGACTATCAGTCAATCAGTCAGTCCACCTCAGAGATGACTAATTCAGTGTGTCCTGGTCCATACAGTCTGGACCAACACAAACACAAGAACCTGCTGATCTGGGCCTGACGTTCCCAAACTAAAATTGGTAGATCAGAGTTGGAGGACGGTGTGTTCACTGCCTGGAGAAACGTGGGATTTGTCATAAACATCCACGAAGTGAACTCTCTCTGCGTCGACAAAGCAGCTCGCTGAGCATCAATTATTCACCGCACAGTTTCTGCTCCGTCAGAACAGAAACATGAAAGATTGATCAACTGGACACAAACTCGTCACCCTGCATGTCCAAAGGGACGGTCCCATTCAGGGCCGGGTCTGGATCCACACACACAGTCCACTCAGAGTCAGCCTCTCTGGACTAATACCTTTTCACTGCTGTGGAATCAACACACAACCAACAGATCCAGAGCACACAAAACCAGGAAACACACAACCAAAGGAAGAGAAACGACTAGACAACCAAACAACCAGCAGCGTGGTGCTTTTTCAGAGAACACAACAACTCTTGGATAAAACCTGCAGAATCAAAATCCAGGAGACAAAGAAGAGAAACAGAACTTTTACTACACATAAAGGTCCGACCCAACAACAAAAGATCTAACAGAACTAATTCAGCACAGCAGCATGAGTACAGACCAACCTGTGGAACCAAAGAACAGGAGAACGTGTCCTGCCAGAAACGCACAGGCCAAAAGTCCAGAACCAAAGGGACCTGGGTTCTGCTGGTTCTTTGTCATACAGCTGGTCCTTCAGAGGCCGAGACGTGAACCGAGGAGGTAAAGAAAGGAAACAACTGGGCCAAGAATGAACCAGAGAAGAACCAGAGAAGAACCAGAGAAGAACTGGAGCTGAATTTAATAACTGATATCTCACTTTGTCTGGTTTTGTTTCGGAGAACGTTCTTTCAGGACCGGTGCTCCTGTTCTCAGGTGTTCTGTGATAAGTGACAGGAAATGGGCGGACCTTCAGGTCACAGAACATAAAACCAGTTTGGACTTTGCTTTGTTCTGAAAAAGACCAAATGATGATTATGATGATTAAAGCTGAGTGTTTGTGATTATTAAACTCTGACTGTCTTCTTCTGACCGTTAACACAAAGATCCGGATCTGACAGCTTCAGGAGGGTCAGTCCGGTTCAAATCCGGATCAGATCCGGATCTGACAGCTTCAGGAGGGTCAGTCCGGTTCAAATCCGGATCAGATCCGTATCTGACAGCTTCAGGAGGGTCAGTCCGGTTCAAACCCGGATCAGATCCGGATCTGACAGCTTCAGGAGGGTCAGTCCGGTTCAAACCCGGATCAGATCCGGATCTGACAGCTTCAGGAGGGTCAGTCCGGTTCAAATCCGGATCAGATCCGGATCTGACAGCTTCAGGAGGGTCAGTCCGGTTCAAACCCGGATCCAGGTCCTGCTTCTCCATTCAGAACCTCATAGAGAAAACCGTCATTTTAACGCCTGTTTGTGTGTCTGTCTGCGGCCTGTTGTGTCGCTCTAGCTGCTGTCTGTGATACTGTGTGATGTTGTGTGTCCGATTGTGTGCCGACGTGACGTGTACATGCAGGTGTTTTCTGCACGAGGACTCACCTGCCGGGTCGGCGGAGCATCAAGCGGAACGATGCGGAAATGGACGTCAGTTCGGCGGAACGGAGCCGGGAGGACCCGCGACAAGACCCGGACAGGACCGGGAGAAGACCGGGACAAGACCCGGACAGGACCGGGAGAAGACCGGGACAAGACCCGGACAGGACCGGGAGAAGACCCAGACAGGACCCAGGACAGGACCCAGGACAGGACCCGGATCGGTAAATCCGTCAGGACTGGGTCCGCTTCCTGAAGTCCTGCAGACTGGAATCCGGGACCGGGACAGGACGGCTGTACACGAGCCTGGGGGGGCCGACACCGACACCTGCACGAGCTCACCTTCAGCTCCGCGTGCTCACCGCGGGAAAACACGACAACAAAAAAATAAGAGCAGTTGGTCCGCGCGACGATCCGCCTCTACTGCGCATGTGCAGAAGAGGGGCTGAATGACTGACTGACTGCTGAATCATCCACACACACACACACGCGCGCACACACACACACACACACGCACAGCTGACGCTGACGTCATCACCTCGCTGTAAACATAACCCTTTCATGACCGGAACCACGAATCTCATTATATATATGAATATATACAACACATAATAAACAAACAAATAATACATAAATAAATAATATAAGAAATATGTATACTAAAGAAATAAAATATCACAGCAAATAACTTTGTAGATGCAACATGGCAAATAGAAAACTGTCATTTCTCTTTAAATGTTTAACATTTGGTTAAATTTCATCTGTGAGAAATAAACAATACAATAATAAAGTAAACCAGAGACTACAAAATTGAGAAGGATGTGATTCCATTAAGATGAAATATTAGTGTAGTTCATTAAAAGTCTAAAATAATTACGTTAGCCTTTAATTTCCATCAGATTTAATTTTATCTCCCTCCTGGTCTAATCTATTTCCGGTTTTCAGATTAAAAGTCCTGAGGCTTTCAGGTGTGCTGTGGCTCTTCATCCACTAGGGGGCAGGCTTGGCTTTCTGTCACGATGAACTCTAAAAAACTGGAATAATAATGAACAAACATAAACTCTGTGTAAATGAAATGATTACTGTGGATGTTAAAAACAAGGGGACTTTTTAAATTTATATTTTAATATTTTTCAGCAGAAAACGCCTTCTTTTTGGCTTTGTCCTCAAATTACACGTTTAAGGAATGAAAATGTTACTGTGGGCTTCCATACACTTCTCCACTAACTACATTTATTTCCTCACAAACTCTGTCAAGCTCCTGAAACCAAAAAGAAATCAACAAAACATTCTGAGAAGTTTCCCAAAGACTCGGTCCGATCCTGCAGAGGGCGGCTGTGCCGGGGGAGGGGGCGCAGGGAGGGGGGACTGCGGGGGTCAGTCAGCCGGTGTGACAGACACCGGACGCAGCTTCTGCCGGACTCTGCCGGACTCCCGGGGACACAGGTGGGAACGCGGACATGGCGCCGACACAGTGACCCATGGAGAGCGTCCACAATGAGAGCCAGCACCGGGACCGAGACCGGGACCAGGTGACCACGGCCGGAGAGGACAGCCCAGCGCCGGCCGCCGGGCTGAGCCTCCGCGCGCTGACCGGATGCGTCCTGATGGTTCTGATCGTGTCCACCCTGCTGGGAAACACGCTGGTCTGCGCCGCCGTCATCAAGTTCCGCCACCTGCGCTCCAAAGTCACCAACTCGTTCGTCATCTCTCTGGCGGTGTCCGACCTGTTCGTGGCCGTGCTGGTGATGCCGTGGCGGGCCGTGTCCGAGGTGGCGGGAGTCTGGCTCTTCGGCCGCTTCTGCGACACCTGGGTGGCCTTCGACATCATGTGCTCCACCGCCTCCATCCTGAACCTGTGCGTCATCAGCATGGACCGCTACTGGGCCATCTCCAGCCCCTTCCGGTACGAGCGCAGGATGACGCGCCGCTTCGCCTTCCTGATGATCGGGGTCGCGTGGACTCTGTCCGTGCTCATCTCCTTCATCCCCGTGCGCCTCAACTGGCACCGCGCGGACGACCTGAGCGCGCACAACCCGGAAGACTGCAACGCCAGCCTGAACCGGACTTACGCCATCTCCTCGTCCCTCATCAGCTTCTACATCCCCGTGCTCATCATGGTGGGCACATACACGCGCATCTTCCGCATCGCGCAGATCCAGATCAGGAGGATCTCCTCTCTGGAGCGCGCGCAAAACCACCGGCACCGCGCGTCGACGCAGGACGAGAGCGCGCTGAAGACGTCCTTCAAGAGAGAGACCAAAGTGCTGAAGACCCTGTCCATCATCATGGGGGTGTTCGTCTTCTGCTGGCTGCCGTTCTTCGTCCTGAACTGCGTGGTTCCGTTCTGCCCCCCGGACGGGGGCGGGGCTCCGTGCGTCAGCCACACCACCTTCAGCATCTTCGTGTGGTTCGGCTGGGCCAACTCCTCCCTCAACCCCGTCATCTACGCCTTCAACGCGGACTTCCGGAAGGCCTTCTCCACCATCCTGGGCTGCGGCAGGTACTGCTCCAGCTCCACGGTGGAGACGGTGGACTTCAGCAACGAGCTGGTGTCCTACCACCACGACACCACCCTGCAGAAGGAGGCCTGTGCCCCCCCGGGGACTCTGAAGGCCCCCACCTGCACGGGCTTCGACAAAGTGTCAGTGATCTCAGATGAATCCCAGAACCGACAGAACCTGCTGCTTCCCGCCATCCTGCAGTTCGACCACGAGGCCGAGATCTCTCTGGACATGACGCCCTTTAACTCTCCGGTGATCCCGGGTCAAATCCAGGACCTGTGAGGACCCTGGAACCTTCCTCTAGGTCTGACCTTTGACCTCCTGGTGAGGTGCAGACTGTCAGTCCGGGTGTTTTGTTTCAGACAAACTCCAGGTTTCTTCTTCACCGTCATAAAAAGTTGTAAATTGAATGTCACGTTTCTGTTTAAATGAACCGAACTGTCTTTGAACTGTAAACTGTCAAAAATCACGTCAGCTCATTAAACATCACTGATTTGAATCGACAGTCTGACAGAAATTCATTCAAGCTGAAGTCACACAGACGCTAAACTCTAAATTAGCCTGTTTATTTGAGTCAACTTGTAAACAAACAAAGCTGTGACGGACGAGTTTAACCTTTGAATCCTCCTGAGAGCCTGATCCACATCACAAGTTCAGGAGACCGGATCAGAACATCTGAGCCTATTCAATCTGGACGGACACGGTCCAGCTCGGTGTGGGACAGCTGAAGGATTCTGGACTCTCCTGCCGGTTCTCGACCAGATGCCAGTCTCATCTCCAACTGTTGCTAGGAAACCGTAGAGAACTGGCAGCCATGTTGGACTGAAGGAAACAACAGGAATCGTTGAGATAAAATAAAGCTTCTGGCCCCACATACCTGAGTCCTCAGTCCAGGTCTGGCCCTCCGTTAGTCGGTTCTGTGAGCTGCTCAGAGCTGAAAGACTTCAGAGAGCCAATCAGAGGCAGCTTCTCCTCCAACAGATCGAACAGCTCTGCTCCCTGACCTTTGACCTCTGTCAGTAGCCACATTTCCACAAGTGGAACAAAAGCTTCAAACAGCCAGACTGTCGTCCTGCTGCAGCTCAGATTTTACTGAGGTTCTTATGTTTTATTATTCAGAAACAATAATGGAGGTAAGAAAAATAAAACATCATCATAAAAAGGAAGAAAGAAACTAGAGACAACATCTGGATTTCTTTCAGATCTTCATGACCTGTTTAGTTCAAATATGTAGTTCACACACTTAAAACAGAGATTAAAACATGCACAATAAAAATAAAAAAATAATAATTTAAAGCAGTTTAACACAAGAAAAGTCAGACCGAACCTGAACGCTCCACCTGGACTCAGGTGATGTTAATCAGTGTAATCAGAGTAGAGAACAGCTCCGGTATAAAACCAGACCTTCAGTCTGCTGAGGAGCATCTGAGCTGCTGGATGCCAACATGGTGCTTCTCCTGATCCTGCTCTTCTCTGTCCAGACTACAAATACTCCGACACTGGTTCCTGGAGCTCCAGCGGTGGTGCTGGATCATCAAACCTTCCTCCTGTAGGTTCACGTCCTCCCCTGATGCTGCAGCCTGGAGCACCAGCCCAGTGCCCCATCCAGACCCCTGATGCCTCAGGGTGGACACTACGTCAGCCCAGTCCGACCTGGACAGAAGACACCAGGCTGTCCTGGGCAGCCTCAGCCCGGTTCTGGACTTGGTGGCGACGTGGGTTCCCCCTCTGGGCTTCCTGTTCCTGTATTCCAACCATCTGGCTTTGTGGCTGGTTCTGGATCACCTTCTTGGGATGTTCAGCCTGCAGCTGAAGCCCACGTCCAGTTCCCCGACCCCAGCAGCTGGCTGCTGTCTCGTTCATTCCCAGACTTCAGCGTCTGGAGCTCCGGCGGTGCAGCAAAGACGGGCTCCAGTGAGACGTCCCCCTCTGCTGCCGCCGACCTTCATCATCCAGCAGAGGAACGGTTACATGTGAGCACGAGAGGTCCGGACTCTCTACCCCTCTCTGAGGAGCCAGAAGCCAGCTCCCCCAAAGGAGGTGGTCTACAGAGCTCCAAGCAAGACTCCAGGACCCCTTAAAGAGTAAACCTGATCCAGTCTGTTCAATAAAAATTACTGATTTTTTTTTATTTTATTTTATTAATTTTTTGATTCCTCACACTTTGAGTTAAACCTCCATGTGACTCTTCTGTGGTGCACTCCCACCCCCCTCAGTCCCATTTAGTGGGGTTACTTAGCTCAGATTCCAGATAAACTTTCTTTAAAAGCCAGGCTGAAAACATGTTTGTTCTGAATCCCATAAAAGCAGTGTTGTGTGGTTTGTTTGTTTGTTGTTTTTTTTTTTTGGGAGGGGGGTCCTTATGTAGTTCCTGCAGGAACTACAGTTAAGATGTTAAGTCAGTCTCGGCTCCTGATTGGAGCCAGGCTCTGAAAACTAAAAATGGCACTGAAAAAAAAAATGCTAGACTAAAAAAAAATGTAATAGTTAAAATATTGAAGGAAAGTCTGAAAGTCTTTAAATTTTAGTTTGGCAAAGTTATAAGATATTGAAGCTCTTTACATGATTTGAGATGAACCCACATTCACATTACTGAAGCTAAAGGAGCCATTTGCTAACACATTAGCTTTAACTGTTAGTTGGTGTTTTATAAAGCATCTGCTGGGCAGCATGCTAATTTTAGGGAAGCAAAACTAGCAACAGCTAACATTGGAGTTTCTTTTTTCCACTCCTGAGGAGGAAACAAGTTTGATGCTGAACCTGTGTGTGTGTGTGTGTGTGTGTGTGTGTGTGTGTGTGTGTGAGTGAGTAAACAGTAACATTAGCCAGGTAGCAATAGCAGAACTTACATATTGCTCCTTTTTAATGTGAACAGCTGGAACATTTATTACTGAGACACTGGTGTGGACGTTTGGCTGCAGCATGGACTGATCACATCACAATAGAGCCAATCAGACACCGATCCTCATTAAGGCAGTGCAAACGCCTGAAAAACCAACAAACACTTTGCCACAATAGAAATGTTAATAAAGTCACATGCTCATACAAAAAACAAATATACACATCTTGTTAGAACAAAAGTAAAACTTCTCCTCGTTAGGGTGTTGCCAGGCAACATATTTTTGGAAATACTTTTCACACTGAGGAAGGGTTCATTTTTCAGGGATGACAATGAGTCAGTTTCAACACAAACTGTCCACAACAGGTCAGGACCAAGAGGCTTGGTCACATGATATCCGAAAAACATTTAACTGTAAAATTTGGTTTTCTTCTTTGTGCTTGTGATTTACTGATGAAACTGAGTCGTTCTCTCCTGAAGTCACTGAACAGTTTGACAGAAAGACAAATGAGTAGTCACATCACATCACACCAAGACACAACGTGATCATAAAGTGCACAAAACAAACAGGCATCTGATAAAATCCCACGTTTTATACATTGTATAAATAAAGTTTTTCTTTGTGCATGCAGATGAGATGAGCTCCATGCCCCCCCGGCTCCTTCATCCGTCTGCTGGAGCGTCCGGCTTCACTATCTGGTAGGTGATCAGGTACTCTGGGTAGGCCTGAGGGCAGCAGAGAGGCATTCACTGACACGTTGTAATGAACAACATCCAAAATAACTTTAATCTACAGTGTCAATGAAATTAGAGTCACATGACTGAGCCGGACCGACATCTGGGCTCCTACTGCTTTATGATCAGTGACAGAGCTGCGTTTAATTTAAACACAAAGTGCAAGCTTTAAAACACAAAGGAGCAGCTGATGACAAAAATGGAGGATGTGGCCCCTGACCTGGGACCAGAAGCTTCCTGGAGCCACTGAGAAGCTCTAACATGCAGACATGACTTGCTGCTGCTTGTGGCTCAACCTGATTAATAAACTGTCAGCACAACAGTGAAGTGTTTTTTCCCAGAATGCACCATTTCCTCTCTAAGGGGGGTAAGTTTGACACGACACTGGTGTTGTGTGTGTTTGTGTCTCTGACAGCAGCTGTTCATGAAGCATCAGAGATAATGTGACTGAGCAGCTTCTTCTTTATCATCATCATCATCATCAGACTGATGGCGGCACTGATTGCTGGAGTGGACGCCTGCTCCTGTTGGACTGAAGAGCCACTTCAGCCGCCATGACACGTCCTTCAACCATCAACATAAATCAGAGCAGAGCTTCAGCACGTTTAAAGACGAACAAAAGACTTTTTAGAGATAGTTATAAGAATTATCCGAATACACCAGCTTGTCTTCTGACGTGTTTTAAACTGTTAAACACATTCTTCTTTCTACTTTAACACATTTTTACCTACAAAATGTTAAATTCAACACTTCAAGTTTGTCTTTTACTTCCTGAAAAACCTGCTGCTTCTGACCTGCTCTGTGCTCTGTATCCCCCTCTGCTTTCTCCTCTAAATGATCATCATTTAGTTTCAGGCTCAGGAATCCAGTAAAGTTACTGTTAGTTCAACTCTTTTCCATATTAAAAGCCTCCCAGGTCAAACCAGGTGATAAGTGTCAGGAAAATCAAAATGGCCAACCTGCTCTCCTCTGTAGATGACATACTCGGCCAGAGCCAGACCGTTGACGCTCGGCCTGCCCGTCACAGAGTGATGACCCGGTGGTGAGTGAGCCATCTTCATGGCACTGAACTGCAGGAAGGACTTTCCCAGAGTCACTCTGCAAAACAACAAGTGCCTGGGAGGGACAAGAAAATGGACTGTGGACAAAACACTCTGGACAAAACAGGATGTGGTCTGTCCACTGCAGACTTCAAAATAAAACATTTCAACACATTAACATGAACAGGACGCCAAACACTCTCCCACTGTAGTCACTGTTTGTTTTCAGGTATTGTATCTGTTATATCCCGTATATATTATGTTGGAAATAAACTGAATTGAGGCATACAGGGGCATGCCTTAGTGATGGGGTGGAGTCTCGGAGTGTACCTGTGGCAGATGTAGCAGGAGCGGTCTTTGTGCAAGGGGCAGCCTGTCCCACCGCCGATCCCGTACACGTACTGGTTACTCTTCGACGAATTCTCAGCAAAGTAAATCCCGGCGCCGAACATCCCTCCGATGTAGGCATGCCGCTCATCAAAGCCTTTATGGATGATGGCGTTGACGAACGGAGAGCCTGGAGGAGGGGACACCATAGATGTGACATCACAGCAGTGACTGCAAGTGGTTGTTATGGTGATGGCATTCTCACCATGGAAGAGCATGCGCTCATTGGCGTGGTTGTGGTTTTCCTCTGACACTTCCTTCCTGCGGTGGCTGTATCGCTCCCACAGCTTCTTGTTACAGACCTTCTGGATCTGGAACAGCAGAAGACAGAAGACACATCTGTCCTGTCCTCTCTGTCTTCTCCTCTGTCTTCTATGTCCTCTCCTGGACTCTGTCCTGAGTGTTCAGCCCTGATCTACAGTTACCTTGACCAGCTGGTATCTGTTGAAGACTCCTCCAGCGTGGCCGCCATCTCGATGCTCCCTGATCGTACTCTGCATCTGAGCCAGAGATACCAGAACCAAAATCATCATCATCATCATCTTCTTCTTCTTCTTCTTCTTCATCTCTTACCTCCTCCTCCACTGACTGGAACTCCTTGTCGTCGGCTGCGAGGTCGATCAGGATGGTCCCGCTGTTAGCTGTGTTCAATGTGAGAAAAGGATTCAAACCTGACAAAACACACAAACACACAGCATAATGTAGCAACATACTACTTAAAAAATGATGTAAAAAAAGAGTCACAGGTGAAGGAGAGCATGATTGATAAGTATGTGTGTGTGTGTGTGTGTGTGTGTGTGTGTCCTCACTCTGTGGTCCACTGATGAGTCTCTCGACTCCTTTGATGAGCTTGTGTCTATGTCCGAAAGCGTTGATGCCGATTTCCTTCAGCTCATGATGACCCATCTCCACCAACACATCCAGAGTGATCTGCATACACACACACACACAGTGTGTATGAAGTCCCTGCTTCATATCACTGTCACTGTTTATATCATATTGAAGATTTTTTTTTGTCTCAATATTTAATATTTTATCACTCCCACCCCCGCACAAGAAAACACACTACTTCCTGTTTGTGACCTCACCTTCTCATGGTCAAAGATTTCCTTGAGATGCTCCAGACCGAGGTTCTTCAGGAACTGACAGATACTGAGCAGCTCCGCCCCTGAACCACACACACACACACACACACACACACACACACACACACACACACACACACACACACACACACACACACACACACAGCTCATTGTATAAGAAACAAAAATTGCTTGTTTCTCTCTGATTTTTCATCCTCCTCATCATCACTGACCTTCCTCTTGTTTCTCAGCTCCCTCATTGGTTGACAGTGTTGACTTCTCAGAGGTCACAGAGGAGGATGAGGACGCCAGCAGCGATGAAGATGAGGCGTTTGAAGCAGGTGTGGCGCTGCTGCCAGTTGTAGATGTTGCCGTGATGTCAAGGCAAGAAGAGGTGGAAGATGAGGTGAGGAGGACAGGAGGGGTGGGGCAGGAGGAGGAGGAGGAGAGAAGCGATGGGGTGACAGCCATGGGCGGAGCACCAGAGGCCGCCACGCTGATAACACAAGGTTTGCAACAACCAGGAAGAGCAGAGGGAGGCATCGCTGCTGTGAGCAGGGCTCTGACATCATCAGCCTGCGGCAAGGAGACAGACGATGAGCTGGACTCGACGAATCAGAACCAGCAAGTTATGTGGTTTCAGACTGTAGACTGACCGTGACC
Organism: Echeneis naucrates; assembly: GCF_900963305.1. Lineage (NCBI taxonomy): Eukaryota > Metazoa > Chordata > Actinopteri > Carangiformes > Echeneidae > Echeneis > Echeneis naucrates. The sequence goes on along the minus strand of NC_042529.1, from coordinate 397,025 downwards.
AGGTCCAGCGGTGACTGCCCCTCCTGGTTCTGGAGGGTGGGGTCAGCGCCATGAGCCAATAGGAGTGCGCACAGCTGGGTCCGCCCCTTCTGAGCCGCCTCGTGCAGCGGCGTGAACGCCCATTTGTCGGTGGCATTGACGCAGGCATTATACTTAATGAGGAGAGCCGCCACGTCGACGTGCTGGAGGAGGAGGAGGGGTTTAAACTGAGGATGATGACATCAAGGAGAAAGATGAAGACGATGAGAGGTGAATTTATTAAGTTACTAACCTGATCTAACTGGACAAAAGGACACACACACACACTCACAGACACTCACAGACTCTTTCAGTGTCCTCTGACTGATGAGCTGCTGATTGAAGAGACAGAATGTGGGAGTGAGAAGTGTAACAAGTGTGTGTGAGTGTGTTTGTGTGCCCCCCTCACCCCATAAGAGGCAGCATTGTGCAGAGGGATCAGTCCTCCTTTATCCTGAGAGTTGACCTCAGCGCCGTGCTGCAACAGATACTGTGCCACCTCCAGGTTATTGTAGCCCGCTGTGACAGACATTGACACACACACTAAAGGTCTGGGTAGAGTCTCTGAGGTAACCTTAACCGTTGTGCTTTTGTCGTTATCATTCAGGTGTGTGTTGTTGTACCAGCCAGGTGCAGTGGGGTCGAGTGTCGTCCTTGTGTGTCTCTACAGTTGACATTGTCGTGTGTGCAGAGTTTCTTTACTCGGACCACGCAGCCCTTCTTGGCAGCATCCAGCAGGGCAGCATCGCCTCGCAGCAGGTCCTGGATGTCCATGTCCGTGTCCTTCACCAGGTCCAGGGGCGTGTTACCATCCCGGTTCTTGCGAGCTGGGTCGGCGCCGTGCTGGAGATGGGAAATAACATTACTGAGTGTCTGCTGTGTATGTGTGTGTTGACTGTGTGGTGTGTGTCTGATGTGCGTACCTGCAGCAGAAGTTTACAAATGTCGTATTTGCCCTTGGCGGCGGCTTCATGCAGCGGCGTGAACTTCCAGAGGTCGGCCACATTGACCACAGCGCCATGAAGGACCAGCAGCTCAGCCACCTCATAGTGACCGTATGAGCAGGCGTTATGGAGCGGGACCAGGCCTCTGACACACACACACACACACACACACACACACACACACACACACACACTGTTCATATGAGGGACTACAGACGTCACCTCACTCAGGTCAGGTTAGAGCCCTCCCCCTGTCTCACCCCTTGTCTTTGGCGTGCACATCAGCGCCGTGCTGCAGCAGGAACTGGACCACAGCTAGACGGTTGTATCCAGCAGCGAAGTGCAGCGGTGTGGACTGACGACCCTCCACATCCCGACAGTTCACGTTCTGCACCGAGCAGAGCCTCTACAGGGGCGAGAGACACAGACGGACAGAGAGAGAGAGAGAGCAAGACAAACAACCCGCAAATCAACAATCAACAAACTAATAAAGCAGCTGATGCTGGAGGAAAAGCATTTCCTGTTGTGACAGGAAGTGGGGGGGTGGGAATGTGAAGGACCTTGACGGTCTCCAGATCTCCAGATCTGGAGGCTTCCAACAGCTGACGGTCGACCTCAGAGTTCCTGAGGAGAAGTCCATCTGCAGAGGAACAGAAACAGAAGGTTCTCTAAAGAGCATCATGTTCTCTTCGCCTAATATGCACATTGTGGTCAAAAGCATGTGGACAGCCGAACATCTCCGTCCACTTCAACGTGGCGTCCTGCAGCTGACCTCAACAACATGGACGTGAAATAATGAATCTCATCATGTCTCTGCTTCAGTTTTCTTTATTTCGACGGGAAGCAGATCACAGAGTGATTCATCGGTCTCTCAGGTCTTCCTGCTGCCAACTGACTATCCATTTTGATGCTTCTGTTGCTGTGGCAGCTGGGTAGGGCTGAGGTCAGAGGTCAGTTCAGACTAGTCAAGTTGTCCAGACTGAACTGGGAAAGACCTTCCTTGTGGAGGTGATTTTACTGGTTTTAGTCATTTTAGAGACATCCGCATACTTTTGGCCACACAGTGGAGAGACTATCTGCCCCAGACACAGAAGTTGGATAGCACTGTTGCATGATGGGTAATCAGCACCTTGCAGTATCTCCTGAACACCCTTGTTGCCCAGCTGTGAGGGAGACAGGCCCTGCAGTGAGGGGAGCAGCGGGTTGCCGCCGGCATTCAGCAACAGCCTGCAGGTCTGCAAGTGTCCGCGGCGAGCGGCGCGGTGCAGCGCCGTCTGACCCAGGTGATCCACGGCGTTCACCTGGAAGGAGGCGGGGTTAGTGACCATCTTCAAGGTGAAGTTAAAGAGCATGTTCTCTTTGATGCACTGCCTCCTGACCTTGGCTTCATGTTTGACCAACACCTCGATGACATCGTTGTGACCTTTCTCTGCCGCCAGGTGAAGCGGCGTCAGGAGCCTGAGTGAGCAGAGACGTGACATGATCAGAAACATGGTGGCGGTCGTGTGTTGACCTGTAATCATTACACGCTTCTAGACTCACTCCTTTGTCTTATCGTTCACGTTGGCACCTTTTCTCAACAGAAGTTCACACACTTGCTTCCTCTTTGTGTATGGTGAGGTGGACGCACAGTGCTGAGGGCAAACCCACAAAACGACCTTAAGAACACAACTTTAAAATAATTAATCTGTGTGGAACACAAATACCAACACACACTCACCAGCGCCGTCTCATGAGTGTGTGTGTGTCTGAAGCCGACGGTCTCCAGGCTCAGGTACTTCTTGACTCGAACCGGGTCAGACTCCCGGGCTGCCTGCAGCAGGCTGTGACCTCTGAACTCACCTGTGACAGGTGAGAGACGGGGTCTGAACTGTGTTTTAATGTGAAAGGTCTGAGGGAGGAAACTGACCCAGCATCAGTCTGTCTGACAAACTGAGAGTGATGAAGAACAACTACAGCTCTCATTGTGTGTTACTGTATCATTGTGTAGTTGTTGTTGTGTGTGATGTATCAAACAGGAAACAGGACGTACAGATGAGCCGCTCCTTCAGCTGAGAGGTTGGAGTGAGGTCGATGGAGCTTTTATTGTGACAATTGAGGAAGGTGGGGTCGGCGCCATAGCTGAGCAGGAGAGAACACACCTGCACAGACACACAGGTGAGTATGATTAAAGCACAGGTCAGAGGTGAGACCCCCCCCCACGGTGAGGTCACTTCCTGTCAAGACTTTACCTCCACACGGTTCTTGGAGGCAGCTTCATGGAGAGGAGTGAACTGCCAGAGATCCACTGCGTTAACACAGGCTCCGTGCTGGGCGCGCGCACGCGCACACACACACACACACACACACACACACACAGACTCATTATTTTGAATGCAGGGTGAAGTGTGTCACTGTGGTGCCCTCTGGTGGTTGCTTCGAGCATGTAGACCATAAACAGTTTTAAGACTTGATCCCTCCACAAAGACAAACAACAAATCCTGGACTGGTCTGGTCCAGACTTGGGGAGATGGTCTGGATCTAAGAGACACGCCCAGGACCTGGTCTTGGTGGATGTCTGGACTTGGCTGTTGACAACAACAAAACATTACTCTGATGCGTTCACTCTGTAGAACCTGAACTTCCTGCTCTTTAGCAGGAAACATTCAACAAAAAGACTGAAAGCTGATGGAGGTCGACAGGAAATGACATCAGAAGGAAACATCTATGAGACTCAAACCTTCACCAGCAGCTCAGTGACCTCATAGTGACCATACGAACAAGCGTTATGGAGCGGAACCAGGTCCCTGCAACACATATACACACACACACACACACACACACACACACACACACACACACAACTATTAGTACTGCTAGCACAGGAAGTGAAGCTCCTGGTGCTGCAATAGAAAAATTACACATCTCACCCCTTGTCCTTGGCATGCACATCAGCGCCATGCTGCAGTAACATCTGGACCGTCTTAACCCGGTTGTAGCCGGCTGCCAGGTGCAAAGGCGTGGACTGAAAGATGAGACACTGATGATCAGTCACAACTAGACAGACTTTAACCAACCAGCTGCTTCAAAAAGCTTTTAAACTAGAAAAAGACTGAAACCAGTTTGAAAGAAAATGGGTCTGAACTTGATGAAAAAGGTTGTAAACCTGCTGCTCACCTTCCGTCCATCACTTGCGTGACAGTTGACGTTGAGCGGCGTCAGCAGAGCCATCAGCTTCTCCTCGTTCCCGCTCCTGAAGGGACATCAGCAACATGTTGGGCTGTTTGTTTGACCAGACAACAGTCAGCTCAGAGAAAAAAGAGAAGGTGGAGAACATGGAGGACAGACCGGAGCAGGACGTTACCTCGCACTCTCCAGGAGCTCGTCTTTCCTGTATTCACCTGAGAAACAGATGCAACACAACCAGACTGTATCAACACACTCACAACTACAATGATCGACAAACCAAAGACTCAAAGCAAACCAGGACCTGATTTAACGGATCCCTGAGTTTTATTTTAGCAGCTCATCGGATGGTAGGGCGTCAGGATCTCCTCACCTGTCAGAACGGCTTTGGTTGAGAACTCTGCCAAATCCAGAGCGGTTCGACCATCGGTGTTCCTGATGGTCGGCTCAGCACCATGCTGCAGCAACACTACACAAATTAAAAAACGCTGCTTTCAGACAGCTCACAGACTGATAAGGACGTCATGGCAGGCTGATGGTTTGTACCTATGCACACGTCGATCTTCCCTTTGATGGCCGCCTCGTGGAGTGGAGTATAGTTCCAGTTGTCTCTGGCGTTTGCATTGGCTCCATGATGAAGCAACAAACCCACCACCTGGACAAAAACAACGCATCCTGTCAGTTTAAAGGTCTTGTTTGGATTTACAGAGCTTACAGCTGGTCAGAGGCTGCGGGCGGCAAGATGCACCTCGGCATGGCCAAAGGAGCAAGCGTTGTGGAGGGAAATCAATCCTCCATCGTCCCTGGCGTGCACGTTGGCGCCGTTCCGGAGGAGGAAGTCCACCACGTCTTTACGGCCAAAACCTGAGGAGCCAGAAGGAGAGTCAGAAAACATTACTGAGCCCTTTGGTTCATTATTCATATATTGACCTCTCAGACTACTTCACAATAAATTATTCAGTACATTTACAGTAAAGCTGAACTGACGGAGCAGTTTCAACAATAAAAACACTTCTACAAAGTGGAGAAGCAAAGACGGTTCTGTGTCTTTAACCGTGGCAGGAAGGAGACCAGAAGACAGTCTGACATGTTTGTGCGTTCTGGGAAATGAGTTGGAAGAAAAAGGGTTACATCCCAAACAGGAATAAGACAGAACCACAGGAGCCATGACTATGAAGGACACTGCTGACTCCATGTGAACTTCATGAAACTGAAATAAATAAGCACTACAAAAAATATTAATGCCAACCTTTCTGTATATTGCTGAACCAACTCAGACCCTCGTGCACTTCCTGGTCCAGAACTGGACGGCGGTTCAAGTGCAACCACCGGCTGCTATAAAGCCGATTACTGTGGGGGCCGGCCCCCTGCTGAACTTCCCTCTGTGACACACTCTGTGAAAGCAAAGGGCCGAATGTGGCCAGTCTCTGCTCTACATTGGAGAATGAGGTTCCTGTTTACAGTCAGGAATATAATTATGACCCCACAAAAGGGAGAGAGTGGTGTAGTATTTGACTTTTAGGTTAATTTATTTCATTCTCTCTCAAATGAAATATACTTGTGTGAGAGTGATGGATCTGTTCGTGTGAGGGGGAAGTGCAGAGCTCCAGGACTGAAACATCACAGATGGGTTTTATAGTGGTATTTGTTAAATGTCCAAAGCAGAGACAGTGGACAGGGATAACCGGTCTGAGTGTGTCTCACCTGCAGCGAAGTGAAGCGGCGTGGACTTCCTCCCTGCCGTGTCCCGGCTGTTCACATTCTCGGGCGTCACCAGTTTACGAACTCGCTCCAGGTCCCCGCTTCGACAGGCCTCAAACAGCTCCCTGCTGGCCTCCATCGCCACCTCTGCCACCACAGGGCCCGGGGACACGGCTCCACCTACGAGACCAGACACCCCAGAACATCTCCGGCCAGGTAACATGGACGATGGCGAACGGCCCTGTCCCAGCTTCAGGCTGCCGGTTCTGGAGAGTTTGGAGTGGGAGCAGCAGGCAGCAGAGCCCCAGAACCCCGAGGACACGGAGGCCATGACGCACGACGACACCGGGTCTCTGGAGGGACGGGACGCTACAGGGGGAACAGGAGGAATAAGGGAGGTTTAGAAAAGTAAACAAGGAACACTTTGCATGCCTCTATTAGAAACTTTTTTTTTTTTCTCATTTATCTAATATCTGGGATCATCCTCAAGCCCCACCCACTTCAAATCAGTGGGAGGAGCATAAAGAAACACACCACACTGGAATTAGGAGAAAATTAAGTTTACATTTAATAAATTTAAAATAACTTTTCCTAAACAAATAAAAATAATGGATTCATAAATTGGAACACAAGAAGAACCAGACTGTACCTTATATTTGTATTTCTCTTTGAGATGTCATAGCGGAATTTAGTATAAAATAGGAACACTGAAGAACATCCACACTGTAAATCAATGCAGCAGCTGATTTATTGTGCTGACTCCACCATTTATCATGTATGGACACATGAATGCACCACAAAATCTATCTATTCCAAATGTATAGTCTCAAACTGAAATGGCATAATAAGAGTGTATGAATATGATGATTTAAATCCAGAAACAGTGTTGACCAAACAAAGTGAGAAATACACTGAATATCAGAGAAAAGCTCCTGGACTCACCGGTACCTGGACCTCCTGTGGAACTGGGCTTCCTGTCACCGGGATATGACGGCTGTGATGGATGTCTTGGGAATATCACGCCTTTTTATTGGCCGCTGATGAATGAACTCTTCCCCGCCTGGCAGGCAGACCAGCGCCGGCCCTCCATCCTCCTCCTCCGGCTCTTCGGGGGCGGTGGTTCCGGATTCAAAGAGGTGAGATGCGGATCCTCCGGACGGAGACGGGCTGAAGCTGCTGACTGAGGGAGGGAGGGAGGCCGACGGCCGGAACAGCCTCCACCTCCCCCTGAAACAGAGGAGTTCGTTTGTGACGCCGGGTCTGCCCGAGCGGGCGGGGCTAATCCGGCGGGGCTAAACCTTCCAAGACCTGGTCCAGGTCATGTCCGCTAGACAAAATAAACAATATTTTCATCCATTTATTCAGCATGATCAATATATCATATATTAGGTATGGTCCAGGTCTGGTTTGTCTTGAAATCATAAACCTGGATATTAATATAATATAATATATATATTTATATGATAAAAAACGACTTTAATATAACAATAATAAAACAGAGCAGCTATTTTCCGGACCAGGTGACCTGCAGACCTTTAAAGACCGTTTGGACTTCCAGGTCCAGGGCAGACTCCTCCCTGTCTAACCGTAGAGCTGGTCCCGGTCCCGGTCCCGGTCCTGGACTCTGGACTGGTTTTCTTCTTCGTGTGTGAGTAACTTGATGCTAATGTTAACATAGCATGCTAACATTAGCCAACTTCGATTATAATGAATGCGGTGGGCGAATGTTGCTGTCTCTAGCTAGCTAACCGTTAGCACAGGATTGTGCCAGGCTGAGCTAACGGCTGTTGTCAGGGTGTTTTGTTGTTGTCATTGTATCTTTGCTCAAGTGTGCTTCCTGTTGTGTGTTTAATGATTTTTTCCCGCTGTTTTTTGTTAGCCCGGAGAAGACACCGGAAGTTAGCCGACACGCTGCTCACTTAGTGCGACATCTAGCGGCGAAGAGGATCAACTGTAACCGGTTGGAACAAATATGGTAACTTTTACTTTTAGTGTTAAATCGACCTTTTTATCATTAACTTTCCATAATTATCATCATGTATTATTAATATTGTAATACACCAGCAGGCAGGAAAGACATGTCCAATTGTACGCGACAGGTCTTTTGGGGGGTGGATTGATCTTTGTTAGTGAGTTAGAGGTCTCAGAAGAACTGGTCTAAACTGACTGATGCTGTTGGACTCCATCGAGGTGTTTGTGTTTGCTGGTTCGATTCCCATCTCGTCTTGTCCCCTGGGCCCTTGGCCTGTAAACTGAGTGAAGGTGTGTTTTATGAACCGTATAATTGTGTGTAAATGAGTGAATGCAGCTTCATTGTAAAGTGGTTGATGAGATTGGTTGATTGGCGGTTGATCAGCACTATCTAAGTGCATCCATGTAGACTTTATAATGGTCTACTTTGGTTTTTATGATTATAAGTATTGTTCCATGAAACCTGCAGCCTTCTGGAAATATCAAAATATAAATAGTGCAGTATATAAAGGTAAGTATTATGTAAAGTGCAGCAGTAATGCAGAGTATTCACATTGTTGATCAGGGGAAATAAAAGTAACCATACCTTAAAGCTATCTATATTATAACTCTTTAGTATGGCATATTTCTCGTAGTATTTCTCATTCTGTTCAAGAGCATGAGAATTACAGTTTGTAATACCACTCAGTTTCTTGGGTGAAGATTGATTATGAATTGCAGACAGAATGGTCAGTGAGCCCCCCTTGCCCCTTAACAGGCTAAAAGTCTGTGTATATAAATATCTCAGAGGTTGTTTTGTTGGTTTTGTTGAAATTAAATGTTAATTTCAATGTAGAAACATTCAGCTCCTCCAGTGAAGCTGTGAGACGATCAAACTCACACAGATCACTTCAAACGTGAACATACCTGAGATATTTCATCAGTGATTTCTGTGTGTATTGTTCAATAAATATTCATTAATGACACCAATACAGCTGCTGTGATCAGCCTGTGTTGGTTGACTCAGGTGGGCAGCACAGGTACATATATCGAGTGCACTCTGTGTTCTGCAGACGGCCCTTGAGTTGTGCAGTACTGAGCATTGTGTCTGCGCAGTTTGTGTGCATGTGTGCCTGAGACAGACGGAGCTTATCTTCAGACACACCAAACAGCAGCAGCAGCAGCCTGAACACTCCACAGGCCTGATGATGCATTCAGGTGCTGTGGCTTGACTTTGGGATTATTTTTCTTTAGTCTTAACTCAGCACCTGTTAAAGGACTTTCTTCTTTGTTTCCGTTTTTCTTGTTACTGTAGGAATCTTTTTCTGTTTTTGCGAGGGTGATCCTTCCCTCAGTAGTGTGTAGGCCCCAAATTCCATCCTTTAATTAGCAAGGGGCTGACTAAAACAGAAATTTATTTTTGATGCTTCCTGCTCCTTTTCTTTACTCACCTTATTGCCAAAGTATATTTCAATCACCTGATGCATTAACTTCTCTCTCTATGAAACCTTTTCATGACTTTTAATGAAGCAGATAACAGGAAGTCTAGACTTCCCCCCTGCACCCCCAAAAGTCAGAAGAGCCCAGATCCGGACTGTGCTGCCTGCAGTGGTTTTGTGTCTGTTGGTGATCATTTCTTGTCACTTTGTAGTTTCTGTTTTCTGTCTCTTTGTGGTTTTCTCTGAGCCAGAGTCACTTCAAAGGGAAGCTCGGGGCCCTTTGAGTCCTTACATGTGTGGTACTGAGTTTACAGAGGCTGGACATGGTTGGCAGATCAAGGGAACTGTGGAAATAGGCTCAGACAGTTTGCAGAGGAAGGTGTGACGGTCAGTCAGTGTCTGTTGGCTTGTTGATGTAGTTGGTGATTTGTCCACTAGATGGTGTTCATCGTCTATCACCACTAATAAGCTTATCGATGAGGAAATCCATATTCAGATTTATTTATGATAAAGGACCCTTACAAAGGTCTGATGAGTTCAAAGTCACCCGTGAATCTGTTAAATATCGTATTCAACCTTCTTCATAGAATACACATGATAAATAAAACCTACATTTGTATTTGTCATTTAAATATATTTACATGCAGTTGCAACAAATCATAGTAATTCAAAATGTACAGCAATTGCATGAAAATATAAAACAAGCTTTCACAACTCAGCAAAACATGAAGAGCCTATCACATGGCTTCACTTCCTCTACTGGCCCTCATGGATTTCAGTTCATCCTGGCTGGTGGACTGAGTTCCTGATGTGGACTCTGGAGTCTCATTGCCCCGACCGCAACAAAGGGTACGTGGCAGCGAGCTGCAGAGCGCCTTCCTGAACATGGAGCTGGAGAAGACGTAGACGATGGGGTCCAGCGCTGAGTTCAGGAAGTTCAGCCCAAAGGACACAATGGTGAGCTGGGTGAAAGTGTAGAAGGCGGTGCAGTCCCATGGGCGGTAAGAGCGGATCACCCACACCCCGATGGTTGTCACGGTAGTGGGCAAGAAGCACACCATGAACACGGTGACGATGGCAGCGCACACGTGCATGGCCTTGCGCACTTTATCCTTTTTTCCCATCTGGCGTTCCTTCAGGAAGCTGGAGATCCGGATGGAGCAGAACAGCAGCATGGCCAGCGGGATGATGAACTCCAGCACTGTCAGGATCCGGTGCATGCCGACCAGGATGATGATGCCCCGGGACGCCTCCTTGTAAGATGTGAAGAAGAAGCACTGGGTGCTGTTGGCCCTGCCCTTGATGTGGCTGTAGGCCAGCATGGGGACCCGAGGACTGATGACCAGCAGCCACACAAACACCGACACGTACGCAGCCTGGCGCTTTGTCATTCGGTTGAAGCAGTGGTGAGGGTGGACAACCTGCAACGAGACCACACTGATGATGAATCACATTTATACTAATCCGATCATTTCAAACCTGGGAGCCAGCGGTTCTCACCTTGAAGTAGCGGTAAATTGCCACCACTGTCATCAGAGCAATGCTGGCCGAGCGGTTGGAAAACATCAGGAAGAGGTTGATTCGGCACAGACCATCTCCAAAGACCCAGTAGCCCCTGAGCAAGGCATCAATCCTCAATGGCAGACTGACGAGAGCGAAGAAGTCGGCGATGACCAGGTTGAAGAGGAACAGGTTGTTTGGGTTCCAGGCCTTCAGCTTGAAGCAGAAGATCCACAGGGCCACCATGTTTCCCAGAAGCCCCAGGATGACGTCAATGGTGAGGACTGGGGGCAGAATCACACCCTCCAGCTGAATACCAACTGGGGGGCAGCCACGACCCCCCCCAGGTGTCGGAGTCGTGGTGTTTAAAATGGCGGTGGTGGCATTTTGACCTGATAACATTTTTGTTTGTTATTTTTTTGAGCTGCTATGAAAAGCAGTTGTGGGCTAATATTGGTGGTTGAAAGAAGAAGGAAGAAGCTGTGTGACCACACCAAGGGATAGTTTTAACTTTTAGGAAAGGATCTGCTTCCTCTTTTTACCTTCCTATTAACGTCAACGTTAAATCTGTAAGAAACAAGAGAATACTTACTTAATACTTATATTGGACTTGAAGCTGTTCCTTTTTTCAGAAGTAATTTTTTTTAGAAAACATGCGCCTGATCATATTTACAGAATAACGCATTTAATATAAGTAAATGTCTTAAAAAGAAATAATCTATTTTTAAAGACACTCTACAATTTCATCTGGACATATTTTGATCCTTTCAATTGACAAGAAATTCATAGTTAATTACATTAAATTTTCCAAAATGATTACAGTGTTGATTGATTGAACAGAAACCCTTAAAATCAAATTAAACACATTCATAATTTAAATTGAAAATGTTATGACAAAATAGTATTTTTAAATAACATTTTCTCTTTAACTTGTCAGAGTCATATTCAGTACTCACCACTCGGAGGAATGAGAGGATTTCATGCATTAAGTGTTGGAGGGAAGACTAGACTGATGTGTGACCATGTTCCTGTATTTATGTGTTCTTGTTTCATCATTTGGGAACTACCACATTGGAACTGTTTAAAGAAAAATGACAGCTGTTGGTGAACTGACTCAGTGAAATCAGTTGGATTTAACAGAAGCTTTGTACATTTGGGGTATTTATTGTTTTCCCTGGATACTTGAAGAACAAATAAACCAAATTATGCCAGTTTTGTGAAGCTGTGATGTTTCTGGACCAACAATGGTGAGATTTGCAGTTAGTCTGAGGTACAGGACGATCTGTGATGGGTTTTGAAATGAGTTTCCTTCTTAAGGTCAAAAGTGCAAATTATTGCAGAAGTTTTGAAACCAGAGAAATGACATTGTTGCTGTTGTGTGTGTGTGTGTGTGTGTGTGTGTGTGTGTGTCTAATCAGCATTTTGTCATTTTCCAGAGCTGATTCTGGAGTTTTTGACATCTCACAAATATTTGTCTTCATATAGTTCAAACACGGTTTGAGCTAACCACAATATTCTAAAAACGGAATACCGAATTTGAAATGTTTTAACCTTTTCAGACCCAAATAAATCAAGAACTTCGTCTTCTAACTCATCTCTTTTTTCATCACTGTTGGCTGATCTTTCTGCTTCAATTTACCTTAGGAGTGATTTCTTGGCTTGTTTAAATTGGTTTGTTGAGGCCATCGTTGGCTGAGTGCTGCGCCGACATGGAAATATGACGTTGGTTAATTTAAATTATATGAAACATGTTCACAAGCTTAATTCTTTTGTTCCTTAATGGGGTGTCTTTGAAATAGGTCCAGATTCAGCACCTGGTACTGATCTTTCAGACTGGGTCAGGACTGGAGGCTCTCTCCCTCCTCTTTTCCTTCCCTTATTTCCATCTGTCTTTTTAATCCCAGCGGTTTTTGGGCGATGAGTCATCCTCCGTTGTGCACTCAGACAAATAAAATTTGAATTTCAGTGGATGTGCGCTGGATTGAACTGTCTGCAGTGTTGATGTTTACAGCTTTTTCATCTGTGAAAATGCAAAGTGGCAACTCTTTGAGACATTTAAGCTCCTTCCGGTGTTTTCAGCTGTAAAACTCTAATCTTTCTGCCGAAGACAGGAGCCTTCGGTAAATGCAGCCTTTCCACAACGTGCTTCCTCTGCAACGTGTGTGTGCATGTGCTTATGTTGTGCATGCCTGTGTGTGTGTGAGAGAAGGACGGGTATCAGCATGGATTAGTGAGTAAAGGTAAGCGTGTGTCTCTCCCTGTCTCGGCGGATTTCCATCCCTCTCCTCCTCTCAGCGGTCACACACACACCGACCCGGTTTGAACCACCGCCGCCGTCTTATCTCATCCCGTCTCTTTTGTCGAAACACCCGCTACTGTCTCATCGTGGCTGTTTGTGTGTGAGTGTGTGTGTGTGGGTGTGTGGGTGTGTGTGTGTTTTTCGGTGTTGGACTGTTGTGCGATGCCATTACTCCCTCAGGAGGCTGAGAGATTCGATGGGCTGTCTCTACTTTACTGGTAAGCTAATTCTTCTTCCACTCTTCCTCCCCTTCCTTCTTTCTTTTACTTCTCTCCTTCCTTTTCCCCTCTTAACACATTGGCTTGTTGACTTGGTTTACAGCTTTTGTTTTCCTACCCTTGTTGACTCCATGTGGGTCACTGACGTCCGAGGTGAAGTCTGTTTATAGCCTGTTAACCGGCAGATGCCTCAGAGTTTAAGTCCACATGCCTGTGTGTTGTTCTGGGTCATCTGTGTGTTTTAAGGGGCAACAGCAGCTTTTTATCAGCAGAAATAAAATACTTGTACCTTTTCAGTTCAGGAGTTGTCGGTTTTTATTCACTTGGGTGTTTTAGCTCCTGCACATTTATCTGACAGTGTGAATGCTTTTTTTTATCAAAACAAGATATTTGGAAACTTGAATTTAGTTTCTTTTAGCTGAAACAGTTGGAGCCTTTTCCCATCACAGGAACCAGCTGAGCTTGACTTGTTCAACGTTTTCTGTTGTGGTGATACAGAAAGGTGACATGAAAACGCAGAATTGTGAATCATCATTTTGGTGTCATCAGAGACCATAAATTCATCAGGAAATCGATTAGCGAGCTGCAGGACAGACATTTTCCCATAGACTTCAATACTATCTGACTTCTCTCTCCAGCCACAGGAGTCACCTCCTTCACGGTTCCTCTGCATTGGCTTCACTTTGCAGACCCAGAGTCCAGGCCCAGGTCTACAGACAGCCTCTGGCCCTGAGGGCGATGTGAACCTGGGTTCTGGCGTCAGGCCCACATTCCTCCACATCTGGGCGGATTCCAGCTGTTATCATCCGCGTTGACCCGCAGCAGATTTGGTCCAGATGTGGAGGCAACATCTGACAGTCGGGCTGTCTGTGAGCCGGACTCAGACAGGGGAGCTGGTTTAGACTGGACCAGGGGAAAAAACAGCCTGGCGCCCGGCTTCGTTTAGTTTTCTGAGGAAGTGAGAAAAGTCTGGAACGAAATGTTAATCAAAAACAATTTAAGATCATTTTCAACAATACAAGACCTTTTTCCCCTTGTTTGTGACGAGTCGCTGCTTTTGTTAATCATTATAATTTAAAGCCCGTAAATTTTGAAATTGATTTTTTTATTATTATATTTATTATATTTTATTTTTTATTATATTTGTAAAAATTAGTAGAAACACCTGAGAAGTTTTGCGTTGACTCCAAACTGACCTGAAAACCAAAAAGTCTCTAACTGTGAGTGACACCTGAATCTGCTCATTGACGACTGCTCTTTCCTGATCTGATCAGCAGTTCTGTTTAACCTGATGCTGCAGCAGCTTCGTCGCTTCCTCCTGATGGCTGATCATCTGTCGGCTTGTTCATCCGTCCTCTGAAAACAGCTGCTGCTTCTCCAAACGGGGTTTTACTGTAATTTGACAGGTCGCACAGGAAGCTGCAGTGTTGGTTAAACATATATGACATTTGAGGAAAACAAGAGATGTCACAGATTTCATCATGATCTTCAAATAGTTGTAAACATCTGAATGAATGTGTGATTGGAGTTGAGCAGACCCTGATCAGCTGAGCTTCAGGCTGCAGTTACAGTGTGTTCCCCCCGGCAGCCGGCCGGTCGGTGAAGGTAATCACTCGCGGCAGGTAATGCAGATTATCAGGTATTAAGTGATCAGTTTAATTGCTCCCCCTGAACCCAGTAGATCTGTTAGCTGTGTGCTGTTGTCATCCGTTTGTTGTGGGGTAGTTCATGTCCCCACGGAGGACAGACCTCAGACCCGGGTCTTGAGACCAGACGTGGACCTGTCTGTGGTAGGGTTTGGGTAAGGTGGGGCAGATGTGAAGTGTGTGCTTTCGTCCTCCTGAAATGTGTTTCCTCTGTAGGGGGTCTGGGCTCAGACTCAGAGTTGGGCTGCTGGTCCTTCTGGTTCAGGTCTGGTTCAGGTCTGATAGAGACCTCAGGCTGGACTGGAGGTAATACAGTGCAGAAGGAGATTCTAGAAATGTACAGGGTCTAAGACCTGCAGCTTCACCTTGGACTGTCCCTAGTCATCCCCCCAGGGCCCTCTGAAGGGGTTTGTCCGCTGCAATATACGTTGATATTACATTTGGGTGGAGGCTGTGTTAAGATGGATAATGTTATTATTTAAAAATAAGCCTCTCCGGGGGGATCAGGGAGGCCTCCACTTCACCTTGGAGTCTTCAGTCCTCCACTTTTATCCCTTACATAACGGCACCTGTAACCCTCCTCACCGCCACACCTCTGCAGGTTTAGACTATGGATCAGCATCTTTTGACACAGTTCACTCAGCCTGAGGTCCTGAAGGAGGTGGGACACCCTGAGCTGAACCGCTGAACACTTGAAGTGGCATCAATCAATAATTTGGTATTAATGATAATTCTCTGAAAGCTCTTCAGAGCTTTTTAGTATTTTCGGCTCAGATGTTTGGCTGAGTCCTCATCGTCCTCATCTCCAGCAGCAGCAGATGTTTTCAGATAAACATCTGGAGACAGCTTCTGACCTCCAGCTGTTCAGCTTCAGCAGCAGCAGACTCAGTCAGGCCAGCTGTTTAAGGCATCTGATTTAAAATTACATTTAAAGTTAGCTTTGAAATTAGCAACAGAAATATAATAGTTCCTAAAATGTAACATTAGGTGATGTCAGTCATTTTAGAGTTTAAAAGCTAAAGATTTCACTTTAATCTTATGAGTTACAATTATTTAGGCTCATGACATTTTTAATGGTTGTATTGTTTGTATAATCCATGTTCAGCTCTTACCCAGTGATGGTCTTCTTTTTACGTCGTAGCAGCAGCTCTGTTTCTGTCTTGTCTCTGGACATCTTGTTTTGAAATGATGGTAGTTCCGTTTCCTGATGTCAGTGATGTGTTAATGTGACTCTGGTCAGCAGAGACAACAACCATGACAGCAGCTCAAACTGACAGCAGAGATGGACGAATCTGTTCATCCCTGAACCTCCTCACCTTCAGATCTGCTCAACCACACACCGCTGAGTCACCCCAGGGCCTGTCGGGAGCACCATAACTTTTCTGTGGTTCAATTGTTTTTAATCATATCTGTGTCTGTTGGAGCTTCCTAACATCGAGGTCACAGCACGGTTCACCCGCTCAGCCTTTTAAGATGTGACAGATTTCATTGGTTTACAAGCAGGTGAGGGAGGGAGGGAGGATGGGGGAGGAGAGGAGGGGGAGAGAATGACCAAATCCTGTGATGATTTGATTATTTTGTGCAGCAGTGCTCTGGGGAGAGAGACAGAGAGGCTTTGTATGAAGCAGAATGTTGACATGTTTTTGAACCTGTTGTGTTTTTCCTTGTTGCCAGGACGATCATGGGCCCACACGGCATCAACCGAGCCGTTCAGAGGCTGGAGTTCTGCGACTGCAAGAAGGGGCTCGGTGAGGATCTTCCCGCTGACCTCTGACCTCTCTGACCTTTCTGACTTCTGACTACAGCTCAGCCTGAGAGGGACACACAATTTTTATCAGCAGGCATTTAAACAGTCGTGATCCTGTCTGCATTCCTTCACAGGTGTCAAAATAATCGGAGGTTACCGAGAGCTGACGGGTGAAGACTTTGGTATCTACATCAAGAGGGTGATCGCTGGAGGTTTGGCAGCTCTGGACGGTACAGAGAGTTTTATTTTGCCTTTACTACTGTTCTTTTTTTCCATTTCTCTCATTATTCCTCTTCTTTGTAATTTTGTATTATTGTTATTATGATCATTACTGCTATTATTAACATCCTTCTGTTTGTCTTATTGTTGCTCTCTGTTCCAGGTCGACTGAAGTCAGGGGATCTGATTTTGGATGTCAATAACATCAGTTTGATGGGGGTGACCAATGAGAGGTGAGTTTGACTGTGATTGTTGATGGTAGATTCTGTTAGCTTTCAGTGTTTTCATGTGGCGTGTCAGAGGTGACATCACAGCTGTTTACGGTCCTGTTTCCTGATAGGGCGGTGGAGATCCTGAGGTCGGCCTCGCTCTCCAATCACATGTGCCTGCTCATTGCCAGAGACGACGAATCAAGGTAAAAAAATCATCGCCTATATTGTGAAATAACCACCTTCTGGCTGGGTGAGGTGTCTGTTCTATTGTGACATCACAAAGTCCCAGAAGTCCTGACAGCTGGTTTTAAGATTCAGTTTCTGAATCCAGACTCTGAGTATTTCTCTGTGGACTGAGACCTTTGAGACATTCACTGGATTGATATAAAATCTAGACCAGATTTAGAATTGAAGACCACATGAAGGTCTACCTTTGGACCGGATGGACCTTTAAACATTTAGACTGTATGTATGACCTTTAATCCAGGTGATAATCCGACACATTCCTTCCCTCACTCCAGTCTGTATGTGCTGTGCTTGCTCTGCCCAATTTTACCACCTCGTCTTTAGGCTCCTGCTGCTTTCATGGTGTGTAATCCTCCCTGAAAGATGCCTGACATTCCTGAAAGCCTGTTCCTGGCCAGATACCATCCTCTCCCAGTCAAAAAAAGGTTCCTTCTTTCACAAGCAGCCAGCGTGAAGAAACACACATTAAAATCTAATCTTTTTTACCAGAGCTTTGTTAAAAAAAAGTTTTTCTAGAATCTAATCTTCACACAGCACACATTCTGTTAACCCAGCACATCATTAATCTGTAATTTAATGGATGGAAATAGAATTCAGGACAGTTAAATTCATTGGACAGTTAAATGGAAAGTTTATGAAGATGAAGTTGACGTCTGACTGCTGCTGATGTTTTCAGTAACGTTTGACTGCCACCGAAATGAACGGTGTCAGTAGTTTGATCCATCCTTGGCCCAAACACTGAGGTGAGCGAGTTGGATGATAGGCAGCGCCCTGAGGTTCCTCAGCAGGAGGTAAATTGACCTGGCACTCTGCTGTCTCCTGTGCTTTTCCACTTCAGCCTGCGGTGTTGAGACAAATGCAGTCTGACACAATAGGGACATTCTGCTGTCCAGAGTCTGGACTCAGGAGGAGACTCCAGCTGAGCAGAGTTGGAGCTCAGCAGAAACTGGACACTGTGCAGAGTTTAATCCCATCAGGTCTTTGTTTTCTGGCCTTTCACTGGCTCATATCCACCAATCAGTTAATAGGGAATGTGTCTCCTGAAAACATCTAAATTTAAATAAAATAAAAAAAAACCCTCTCTATGGGTACATTCACAGTCTTATGTGAAATATTGAAAATGGAGATTTCAGAGTTCAACCTTGAAAACATACTCATGATTCTTATTAATACCAACATATGATGAGTGAAATAATCAGAGTCGATGTGTGACAACTATGTAAACTAAACATTAATCATAGGAAGTGCTTTAACACCTGTAAAGGTAAACTGGAATACAGAGAGGTGAAGAGAAATGATGATGAGTTTGTCCCAGAGGAGGAAGATGATCACAGGGGTTGATGGGAGGTGACTGTTGTGACTGCAGAGGGAAGGTCGTCCCTCCTCTGGCAGCGAGAGAAGTCATTTCATTTTTACTATTACGAAACCAAACCATCAGTGTGTGTGTGAGTGTAAAGCAGCTTTGCGGTGACACGTCAGATGTTTCACCTTAGAGCTTGACCTCGATTGTTGCAGTGATTTATTTTGTTTCACACTTAAAACAAATTATGATTATTATCTGCAGCTGGCCCCCCCAAGCGGTACAGCGGGTCACAGCGAGGACACCATGATGCAATCACACAGCTGGGGGGGCGCTCTGCTGGGCTCACAGGTTAAATGCATGAAAAAAACAAATGTGGACTCTAAAGCTTATTGATGGAGTTTTGGTGAGTTCGGGAGGCTGGATTGGATCTCGCCTGGAAGATTATGAGGTTTTTAAGCTGATGTGCAGACGTGAAAAGTTGTGGAGTTTGGTGAATCTGCAGGGTAGTTCAGGGACAGTCGGAGTACACAGGTCACTGTCAGCAGCTTGTTCATTCAATCAACTTAGTAGTCACATTGATATTAATTCATGTTAAAATAAGTAGATAATATTTATCAAGCGAAACTGTTCTCAAGTGTTCTGTTCATTCGTCACTCCCATGATCATCAACTTCTCCAGGGAAGATCATGTTGATGTTCTTTGATAATATCATGATATTAATATTAGATATTAGTGGAAGCATCACTTGGGCCTAGCCCCGCCCCCTAAGCCCTCCCCTCCTTCCTCTAAATGGAGCTTCATTTAAAAAAATGAACATTTTTTATTTTAGACTGAGACCAAAAACTCATCAGGAACACGTTTACTGAGGAGGAGGAGGGACATTTTCCCATAGACTTCAGTATAAAGGAGGAGGAGGGACATTTCCCCATAGACAAACATCAACAGTTTAGATCACCATAAACATGATGTTGGGAGTCTTTGTGTCCAGGTTGTGTCTCAGACACGGAGCTGTGAGGTCGGACGGCTGATCGGTGTGAGTGACCTCTGATCGCTGGATGTTTTGTCTCAGTGGCCTGGCTGATCCTGTTTAAAAGGAATTAACAGCCAATCCGATCAAATCCAGATCAGACAGTGGTCGTCTGAGTGACCTGAGCTTTCACATGTGTCCATGTGAGGGAGACAAACCCTTGCTGATCTGCCGCTGTAGAGACAGGAAGCCAGGCCGAGACCTAATATTGTAGGAATTAAAGAAAAGAAAGATAAACATTAACACACAATGTCATGCTTTTAAATGTAGAGATGTTGTGTGTGTCTGTGTCCTTTAGGAGGGAGTTTGCCGAGTTGATGGAGAAGTACGGCTCTAATCACATCGCAGCATCAGGACGAATCTCTCCTACTCAGCTCTCCACAGGTGAAACATTTAAGCTGCTAGTTAAGACATGTCATCTGACCTGTCACCTGACCTCAAACCTTTAAGGATGTCAGATGTCAATTTTTCCAAAAATTCCCAGACTGTTCTAAGCCTGTCATCCTTTCCCTGTCATGTCCAAACACATTGACTTCACTCTCTGTCTCTGCCACAGTCAGAAATCTGAGGGATCTAACTCTTCTTCTTCTCCAGGGAAGCTGACAGACACCGCCTCCTCCTCCTCCTCCTCCAGGTCAGAGAGCCCCCAGCTCCTCAGCCCTAAAGAGGGCGTCACCGCCTACAGCCATGCCCCCCCTTACTCTGCCAACCCCCCCTACGCCGTGCACACACCCATGCACGCCTTTAGGTGAGAGCGACGTGGTGGACTTCAGTAAGGATAGTCAGTCACCAATGAACCCAGACATGATGTCTTTGGAGTCTCCTCACAGAAAGGCCCCAGGCCGGGAACCGAACCCTCAACCTTCTTGTTGTGGGGAAACAGAGCCAACCGTGGCTCTATGCTGCCCTTTATTTTGTCCTAATGAAACAAAATTCAATTAATAATTTATCATGTAGATTCTAGTAATTATTTTATTATGAAATGATATTTAATATAATACATTTTGATATCTGATGCAGCTCCAACCATTTAGTTGGTTTGTGTAGAGTCACTGATTAAGCTCATGTTTCGACATGTGACCGTCTGTTATAAAGATTCATGTTAACTTTTATACGAGGACACAATCTGCTGCATGTTTCCTACTTTGGCACAAACCTAAAACAAGATCTGAAACTGAGAACAGATTAAATAGTTTTAAAGGTGGTTATGTAACCTGTTCTGATTCGATTCTGCAGGAAACACCAGCAAAGACTAAAAATAGTGAGAAGCATCTTCAGCATTTTCACAGAGGAGTGTAGGAAGAGGAGGAGCAGTGGATCTAATCATCCTTAGTGTCATCCTGACTCTCTCCTTTCAGTGACAGCGTCATTCAGTTGATATGTGTTGCCAAGGGAACAGGCCTAGGGCTCGTCATCAAGGGCGGAGCCAACCGTGCCGAAGGACCAATGGTGTTCATTCAGGAAATAGTGCCTGGAGGAGACTGCCACAAGGTCAGGGTCCTGCTAGTGACGTGATCTGGGCCCCATTACAGCCCAGCATTCATCTATTTATCCACCAAAAAACAAAGTGCGACTGCTGTAAAGCAACAAAGTGCCATTCAGGATTAGAACCCACCACAGTATTATGATTTAACTCGGCTAATTCCAGATTATGAAACCGTTTCTGCAGCAGAAAAATGTGAATATAAATCTGATAATAAAAGCAGCTGCTTAGAATAAAACCCCCAGATTTCAACAATGACACACAACAACCTGACTGACATTTAGCTCAATGTCTCCCTGTAAACCTGGACCTGAACTCTGGGACCTTCATTCTATCTATTGATCATCAGCAGGCAACTCCAGAAGTCAGGCTGTATTGACGTCTATGGATAAATTTGCCCCCTTCTTTCCCTGACTTATTAGCTTTCTCATCTTTTTTCCGTCCAGCCTTAAATAGCACACATCAAAACTCCATATCTCAACCTGATTTTGTTACATTGCTGTCATTTTATCAAGAGCCCCATTGTTGCGTAAAAACTTTGACACAAAATTGTTGCATGAAACTTGAGCTGTTGGACCTTGCACAGTTTCTGCGTGTTTGATTTGACTGTTTTTCATTATGAGGATCTGAATGGTTGTGCGTTTATGCTGTTTCAGGACAGCAGGCTGCAGGTCGGGGACCAGCTGGTGTCCATCAACAAAGAGTCTCTGATCGGAGTGACGTACGAGGAGGCCAGGAGCATCCTGACACGCACCAAACTGAGGTCCAACCCACCGGGCAGACACTGTTCAACAAGGACACACAGATACAACCAGATATTTGTGATTTGGGTCTATATTATTGTGTGTCAGATGTCTGACCCTAACCCTATTTTCACACTAATCATTTACTAAATCTAAAAACATTATTGTCACGGTCCTTCATCTTCGGTCCTTAGCTTTTGCTTCTAAAAACACATTTGTTCTTTTTTATTATTTTTTTTTTTTTTTAGACCAGACCCCACTGTGGAGATTGCCTTCATCAGGCGGAGGTCATCGTCCAGCTCCAGCAGCGGACCCCACAGCCCCATCTCCCACCAGGGGCCTGGGGGTCTGGGCGGGCCCCAGGCGAAGTCCCCTGGTCTGGGTGCCATGCCTCCACAGCCGGCCGTGGTCACCAAGGTCACCTCCAGCCCGCATCCTGCCAGTGAAACCCTGCCGGCGGTCAACGTCAGCCAGGTTTGCTTTGAGCTAAATGCTAACAATGTTCCATGTCCTCTGAACAGAGTTCAGGCTGAGGCCCCACCTCCTCCTGAGCGGCTCCTCGCTCCTTTCATTCAGATCCATTAAACCATAAATATGTTTGAACACTGTCAGGAATCATTGTTATGCTGGCAGCGAAAGTAACATATACATAAACACAATCTTTTCAAAATATGATTTACATGTTGCGTTAATATTTGTAGGTACGAGTGTCGACAGGCAGAACAGAGCAGATATGTGTCTCCTCCCAACTAGAGGGCGACAGCGTCCCGGACGCCAACCCGGGTACGTAAATCTGTTTGTTTACAAATATCCTCAACAACATGGTGTTATCAAAGAGCAGCTGATGGAGATCCAGGTGACAACAGGAAGCAGATCTGACATTTCCTCATCATCCCACTGTGACACCGACACTGTGTGTGTGTGTGTGTGTGTGTGTGTTTGTGCGCGCAGAGCCTGGCAGCAGTCAGCCTCCTCAGAGGAAATGCTCACTCAGCACCAGCTGTCGCATCAAACTGGAGAGACTGGAGCAGGTTTGTTTGTTGTTGAGATTCAGTTTTGTTTCTTTTTTGCTTGTTTGGTGTGGTGACCTACGACCTTCAGTCACCTAACGGCTTCACCACATTATTTTTCATTCAGCAAAGAGTTGACAAAAAAACGAATCCAATGACTTCAGTTTCTCTCTTCTGATTTGATGTCAACATTTCAAAATAAAACAATGGAGAAGTTAAATGAACCTTTTAACCAGAATGACTAAACCTCACGGTCAACTCAAGCTCAGACCTTAAAACTTGTGTTAACCTGGAGATCAGGGTTTTCTCGTGATATGGATGCGCCTGTGGTGTATTGAAGTTTGTTTCAGGCCGTTCCTGCTGACAGCTGAGTGTGTATTGATCTGTGTGTGTGTGCAGGCTCTGGATCTGATTGGTCTGAAGCCCACAGAGTCTCAGTGTCTGGCTCTCCGGTCCAGACTACGAGCTGATCTGGCCGGGACGGTGGCCTTCACAGGTAAGAGAGCTAACCTGCACCCTCACATTCTTCTTTTCAGGCTAACATCTGTACCCCTCACAGATCAGACCGGCTCTGACCCTCTCTGTGGGTGAAACGGCTCCTGCTGCCATGTTGAGAAGGTCGTCGGACTCTGCTGAAGGCTGAAATGGACGCTGTGGAGCTTCACAATTAATGGAGCGTGTTCAATAGCATCAATGTGGAGCGACTTTCTGTCATCAGACTGTTGGTCTGAGTTTATTGTGTTGACAGAATAAAGACAGTCAGATATTTAGAGCTGATTTTTCATCATTCATGAGCAGAACTCCTGATCAGATAAAGATAGAAATGACCCAAACACATGAGAGGAACCTTTCTTTGGTTATTCTGCTTCACACAGTTTTTATCAGGAAAAGAAGACAGAATCAGCTGACTCTGAATGTGTGTCCTCAGACTTGGAGAATCTGATCCGGGAGCTGTTCAAGCCTCAGCTGGAGGAGCTGGCTGTCACTCAGCTGGGGTCGAGGTTCACGTCTGCCGACTTGTCCAGTTTGTTGGAGTCGCCCACCAATCCTCGGGTAGGAGACCACCTGTCACTGACCTTTTACTTTAGTCTGCTTTACTCGTTATCACAAATTTAATGTAAAACAGGAGCAATGTATGTATGTAAGAGGACTCATACAAGCTCCCTCCATTCATTTCAACCAGCCATTAAAAAGAAATTAGCTTAATTAGAGGATGTGGATCTTCTAGATTTGATCAAATCTGTCGGAGTCCTCAGCTCCTGTATTAAAATGCCATGGATATTTATATGTACATTGCCAGTGAAACGTTTGGACACACTTTATCACTCAGATGAATAGGAAAGTGTGTCCAAACTTCTGACTTCTTACCAATTCTGTGGTTCCTACAGCAGATGTAAAAATGCACCATTTCTGATTACATATTAGTGTTTATTCTGTTTGCAGCTCATCATCATCAGTGTCATGATAAGTTCAAAAGGGTTCTGGTCTCTGTCCTGGTCCAGGATCTGGTCTGTGGCTCCGTCTTTGATCTGTTGACATGTGAACTGTCACATCAGTGGAGTGTAACGATTTCCTGTCGGGTTTACACAGTGTCACAGTGATCGATCAGCAGCTAACAGGTCAAAAACACAAAATCACATGTTCCAAATCAGACTGCCTAAAACCTGAACCCAGACTGAGACTGGACTGAACAGAGAAAAGAAAATAAGAGTGAAAAGTCTGCGGATTGATATATAAAGCATAACTAAATAAAGACAGTTGTGTGTGTGTGTTTAGCCATCGCTGTCAGACTCGGAGGACCTGGAGGAGATGGAGCGGCTGAGGAAGGAGCACATCGAGGCCCTGAGGGAGATCAAGAGGCTGCAGGTAACACACACACACACACACACACACACAGGAGAACAGCTGCTGATGACCTGTTCCTTTTGGTCTCCTCTGGTGCAGGAGCAGCTGGTGGAGTCTCAGCGGGTTCACCATCAGATGGAGGAGGAGCTGGGTAAAGTCAAACAGGTGAGTCACACACCTTCACTTTCTGTTTGGTCATGTGACTCTTTTCCTGATGAAAACAGCAAGGCCTAATCTGATTTCCTGCCGCCATGACGCCTCAGATACATCACTTCCTTTTATCAGCTCCATGTCAGCATAGCTTTCAGCTTGGCTGCTTCTCTTTTGAGTATTTCCTTCATGTTCACATCTGCACATGCTCAGTGAAAAGAGAAAAGCCTTCATGTGGCTGTAAAAGGGCTAAAACAAAGCATGTTGAATCAACGACAGAATAGAATAAAAACTGAAGTGTAAACTTTGGAGAGTGTTGGCTGAGCTGATGTTCTAACTGATGGCCACATTAAAAAGTGCGACTGTTATTGATGCTGTTCTGTTGTGTTTCTATAGTTGGTCTGATCAGGTGGGAGAGAGTGTGGGCTTCTGAAAGGGAGCTTCTTTTAAAATAGATCAGCAGGTCAAGCTCTGTGTGTGTGTGGGAGGTAGAGGTGGACTGCAGCAGCAGGCTGGCGGTGGGAGGAGTGGATCTGTTTTTGGGCAGTCAGATCGTTCCTCCTGGATATGCAGTGAATCACAGCTGAAGGGTCTCATCTCAGCCTCTCAGGCTCCCACTCTTCTAACTTCAGCTTTGGTTTAGTTACATAAACGAATCAATATCTATCTCCAAACGGAGCCGATGGAGGTACTGCAGCAACAAACGCTCAACTGGGACATTTCCGATCTGCAGTTTGGACCTGAAGAGCTGAGCTGTTTGCTGCGGACTTCCTGCTTCGCCATCGTTCCCCGTAACAGAGGAGAGAACAATGGCTGAACAACTGCAGCCCTGATCAGAGGAAATATTCTGATAAACTGAGATTATTCAAATTAAACCAGCATGTGGTCTGACTGTGGCTGTTTCTCCAAGCCTTCTGTATGTTGAAAACAGTAAATGCTGCTGGGTGTTTGAAATTAGCAGGTCCACTCAGGTTTTGTGTTGGCTCTGAATACTGCAGCTGTGGAAAAGGTTAAAAAGGTGCTTTAGAAAGGGAGGGACAGTTTTCCTTCACTGAACTCTGACAAATCTTCATTCAGCTCAAAGTTGTTAGTTAAAGATTCAGTTTTCTGAAAATAAGACATGCAGGTCAGCGAGGATTGGAAACAAACGTTAACTAAACCATAAAGAGATGAGAAGCTGCAGCAGAGACTCTGAACTGCTGACAGCAGATTACAGCAGCTTCGCTCTGCAGCCTGAAGATGACAACCTTTAATCTCCTCAGAGGGATTTCTCCCTAATACCTGCTCCAGGTAGATCCTCAGGGCGAACCCTCGTCTGTCTGTCTCTCTGATTCATCCCCTCAGAAGAGATGCCTAAACCTGATTCTAATCTGAACCTAAAACCAGGTCTTGACCCTCAAACAGACCAGACGGTCCTGTCACATCTGTCTCTTTCTGACTGAAGCCTGAAACTGACAAAACAAACACACCCCGACAGAAACAGTGAAAGTGACAGATGGACTGCCCTCACTCCTAGTGTGTCTGTGTGACCCTGCAGCAGAGCATCATGGGTAAATCGCTCTGATGGGCAGAGCTTTTAACTGTTTCCTCACTGTTACCATGACAACTGAACTCCACTGTAGGAACCATGAAGGACATCGGAGGAATTCCCGATCTTTGTGTTGTTTATGTTGAAGTTATAAATCATTACTATTGTTCATTATTATGTGGTCCATGATTGAAAGTTGGCTCACATGGATGCTGGTGATGGCAAGGGATGGGTGTGTCATCCAGTCATTATGTCACTGTCGCTGTCGCTGCAGTGTGAACAAACAGTTCACACTTTGGTGCACGTTGTGATGTGTCTATTTCTTTGTTGGTGAGATCTGGTCCAGTCAGGTTTGTGGGCTGGTTGAGCCGGTTCTGGTTCATCCAGTGGGTGAATAAAGAGAATAAAAGAATTCCACGTGGAACAGTTGTACTGACCTGTAAACTATACTTTAAGTGTTGTGTTGTGTGTTTAAGTGTCGGTCTTTGTGTTGTCAGGGTGTGATATTACTGGGTTTGTGTTGCATGAGGCATCATGACAAAACTCTGGATTCACTCCGGTTGTGAACCTCATTATCTTTTCCTGCCTCTCAGGATCATTTTACCGTCTGAGCAGGAGTATTTATTTCATTGCTGGGGGTTCGGGTTACTGGTTGCCAGTGTGTCAGCAGGACTGGGAGTGGTTGCTTCCCAGTCAAGAGGTGTTGCAGTGTCTTAACTGTTGCCGGTGTGTGTTTCACAGCCTCGACAGTTATATAACGTCCTGGTTTTCCCTGTTGGCCTCACACAGACAGTGTGGATGAACCAGATGAAGTCAAACCTCCTCAGATACTGTTACTCAGAGTACAGTGATTAAACCCCCGAGTAGTAAATTAATATTTTACAAACATTAAAAAAATAAAATAAAATAAATAAAATAAATAAAATAAATAAATAAATAAATAAATGGATACATTTTTACTGCTTTGCTCTTCAGAGTGTTAAATTCGCTTTCAGAATTCAAGAGTTAAACTGCAGAGGAACAAAGGTGATAAAGCTTTAGTGGGAATTATACCAGATGTTACGAAGATAACAACATCAGACCGTCCACTGACACGGGTCAGATCTGGACACAGAAGAGACAGTCCAGGTCCAGGTCTGGAGTCAGTTTCACAAATCTAATGTAAAAAGGAAAAGCTGGTCAAGACAACATGAAGACCAATTTTTCAGAGACTTTTCTCTCGTTTTGTGTTAAAGAATAAAACAGTTGTGTGTTCAGGATCAACAGGAGTGAACAGTTATCAGACCTTATCAAAGATAGAAAACTACTAAGAGCTGATGAGACTCCAGCAGCTGGAGGTTTATGAAGGTGAAGAAGCTCTGAGCAGCCCTGAATGCATCCCTGCTGAGTGGTCTGTTCACTTGTTGAGCTCTGATGGTGAATCTGTTTCCTTCTTTTCCTCCTGTCCTCCCTCACTTCCTTCCCTTCGTCCTTCCTCCTGGCAGGAAGTAAAACTGGGAGCAGAGGAGAGTCGGGCTCTGAGGACTCGGATCCAGCTGGCTGAAGCGGCCCAGAAACAGGCAAGGGGGATGGAGATGGACTACGAGGAGGTGATCCACCTTCTGGAGGCCGAGATCGCTGAGCTGAAGACTCAGAGAGCGGAGCAGCCGGCGCCGACCAATAAGGTGACAGTCAGAACCAACGTGGAGCTGGAAACATCAGTCTGTGCTGGTCTGTTTAAAAATTTAACATTTTTGATCTGTGATATTACAGAAATAATACATCACATCATTACACTTCCATTTTAGGCTTTAGGCATAAAGTTATTCATCATTCATTTGAATTTTTAACACTGACACGACGCCATATAAATTTGGATTATACATGTGAGTGTCCATTACATTTTCTCACATTTATATTTACATCATTAAAGTTACACACTACACAAACACATTATTATTATTATTATAAACAAATGGATTGAAATTGAAATAAAACTAAATAAAACTGGAAGAAAATGGAAATGAAGAAAAAAAAGGAACAGAAGAAGTCTACAGGTGGATTGTTATGGAAGCGCAGATGATGAAGGTCTGATCAGTAAAGTTACCTCCTCATGATTTCCCAGCATTCCTCTGTGTGCCCCTCCAAGCCCCGCTGCTTTCCTGTTAGGTTATTTTAATAGAAATCTGGGTGGCAACATACAGGTGAGCGGCGGTGGGCTGCTGATGGCGAGCCGACAGCGTTTCACGTTGGACGTGTCAGCTGTTGCGGTGCAGATCTGATCCTAACCCTGTGAAAGCAACAGTCCCACCACTGTTCATCTGAACATGAAGCTACAGTCAGACGGCTTCGCTTAACATAAAGACCAGGCACAGGAGGAAATCCAAAGGTCAAAGGTCACATGTTCTTCACTGACTCATCGTGTCCAGTCCAGGAAATAAAATCCAGCAGAAACCAGATGCTCTCTAACATTCAACTTGGACGGTCCTCATTTCTGTCACTGTCGTCCGGCTCTTCACAGATTCACCTGTGTTGTAACATAACTCGGCTTCTCAGCCAATCAGGTTCGACCGTCCTGCTTTTACTCAGTGAAGGAGGTTTGCTGAGTTGTGCGTTTGTTGTTCCTGTTATTGTGACTGTGATGACCTGAACAAAAAAACAGAAAACTGTTGAAGAGTAAATGCTTTAATTTCATGTCAGGAGGAGACGGAGGAGCTGAAGAAGAAGGTGGCTGTTCTGGAGTGTCAGCTACGGAAGAGTGAAGCAGCCAAAAAGGGCTTCGAGATGTCGACGGGAAAACTGCTGAGTTTTGTTGAAGTAAAAGAGAAAAAAGATTTTATTCTATTCACGTTAATCTGAAGTTAAACTGAAGTTGAACTGAAGTTAAACCAGACTTACAGCAGCTGTTTGTTTGTTTTGGTTTCTGCAGAACGTTCAAGATTTTCTGCTTGAAAATCCCGGACCGACCAAGAGCTACAGGTGTGTGTGTGTGTGTGTGTGTGTGTTTCCTGTGTGTGGACATTAACAGAGTGTGTCAGTCAACCCTCCCTCCATCCACTGAGCTCCACTGGGCTGAACCACTGACTGTCTTGGTTCAGGTCTGTTTTGTAGACCCCGCAACACCTCAGAGGGTCACATAATGACGCCTGCAGAGAGAAGAGCCCATTAGCCCGACACACACACACCTTGGCCCACTTCAGTCCAGGTGGTTCAGCAGTTAGTTCCTGTAAATGGCCGCCCGTGGTGAGCAGCAGCTAGGCAGCGGCGTTACAAAACATCTCGTCACGCAGAGTGTGAGGTCGATGTGTGTGTGAACAACAACACCAAAGAAGAAGAAAAGACCGTCTCAGCCTGTTTTTGTTTCTCCCTTCCCTTCTTTATCTTGCTTCTTTCTCCTTCCTTTATATCTGGTCTGGTCCAGTTCAGCCTGGTTCAGTCTGGTCCTGTCCAGACCAGCCCATGTCCTGCTTTCAGTGTTGTGTTGTTCACCTTCAGCCTCTTGTGTAAGTGTGAATCAGTGAATCAGGTCAATCGGTCATGTTATTAATTCGCTCAGCCTTCCCGCTTCCAACTGGGCTTCTTTCTCCCAGTCCAGGTTAGTGGGCCAGCTCAGCTCCTGTTTCATAACAGCCCAAACCTTCGGTCAGGTGTGTTTATTCACCTGTTTGCTGAATCTGGGACACTCACTGAGATGTTTTCCTCATCAGAGACAAATGACCATTTCAGGTCTTTATGATTTGGAAGATTACGCTGATTAAAGTGAAGGAGAGCAGCAGATTTCAGTATGGGTGAATGACCTGTGTTTCGTGGAGCGATAACAGTGTTTTCAGATTCAGAGTTTCACTTCACTGATGTGAAGTCTGATCAGATTCAAAGGGTGAAGATAAAGGCCCAGTGTTTTAGTAGCCATGAGTCCGTCGGAAGGAGCAGCTGCTCGGAGACAATGAAAAACCTGCCCTCATCATGTGACTTGTGTTTTTCTTCATGCAGCTCTGGAGACATTAAAGTTGGCACATCGAGCCAAGGCCTCCCCTCTCGTTACAAGAAGACCCCCTGGACGGCGGCCACTCTGGCCCAGGAGGCGAAGGAGCTGACGAGGACGGTCCGCGCCATTTTGGAGGTCGACTGTAAGTGATCATGTCGACGCATGCGGGTCTGCATGTCTTCCTCCTCCTCCTCTTCCTCTCTGTGCCGCCCCGGTCCCGCCAACCTGCCGCTGTGAGTGACTGTCCTCCCCATTTCAGTGTTGACCTTCTAGAGGAGCCGCCATCAGCGAGGCCCCGGGACGTCAGCCGGACCTCAACGGCCAACTGACTCTGAACTCTCCCAAATCCCGGTCTCCTCAGTAGCTGCTAGTGACGGACTCTGTTCTCTGCATGAAACACTGTTCTGTTCTGTGAAGCTTTTATCAGCCCAGTCGGCTCTGTGGCTTCGTCCAGAGTTTGAACCTGTGAAGGCAGCAAGCTGCTCTCAGGTTGATCCACCAGGAGGAAGCCACCGACGTTCATGGACCTCATGAGCGTTCAGCAGTTTGGCCCATTGAACATGATCATTTTATGAAATTAATGACAAGAGAAGATGACTAAAGGACCTCTGTGTCACAGTGAATGGACCAAACTGCCGAACATTGGTGTGACGTAGTTGACCTTTAAATTGTCTCTGTAGCATCAACAAATACCTTCATTTAAGAAACGATCAAACACTCTGATACGGTGAACTTACAGTATCATGGCAGTTAGAATCACCTGTAGCTCTGTCTCACCACTCGGCCACCTGAGCCAAGTGCTTGTGTCGGTCCATTGTTCTGGAAATGACATCCAACTGATTGGAGGCGGAGCCAGAAAAATCTCCCTCACCTCCAGACACAAGGTCGGGAAGATGAAGGAGCCGTGATGCTCAAATAGGAAGTGGATCTGGCGAGGACCACGGCAGCTCCAGTCTGAAGTCATGTTTGAAGATATTTTCTGTAAATCATTTGTCTTTCTTTTTTTGGGGAGTTAATATTGTGAATATTCTGAACTGAAGAATTCACTGATCTGATTAAAGTTCAGGATTCGTTTTACCTGAAGAAACCAAAACACACAACAAAACGGTGACTCTACTTTAAGTTATGAACATTCAGCACATTTCAGAGATCATCAGAGAAGATGTGATGTCTTCTGGTTCATAGTTAATTAGATAAATGCTAAATCACTCGGGCCCTCTAGGGGGCGCTGTGCACCCGAAACCACCAACAGGTAAAATTTGCCTCCTCTTAGAGCTAAGTTGTGACTTCTCATTAAAGTGAGAAAAATAATAAAATATAATTCCAAATAAAAGGTGATTTGTAATGACCTTTTCTTAACGAGGTAACGAACACAGAACTTTATTTATGTTTTATATTTTTATCTGATACTCATCACAATTAAAGGAAAAGACTGAAACTTAAGAACTTTTATGAAAACACAGAAATCTAAAAACCTGCAAAGTGATTTTCCAGGAAATACACAGAGCGTGATGTCTGTGTCAGTCTGAGACAGAGTCCATATCCAGGATCTGGGTTTTGATCACGGACGCCTCGTTTCCCTCCATCAGAGCGTTGGCGGGAAAACGTAGGCGCAGTTGCATCATCAACATCCCTGATTGAGGAGCAGTCCTGATGGACAGAATGAAAAGACAACAAAAACCGCAACACAAAGTAGGTCAACACATCCAGGCCTCTGTGAGCGTTTTCACTATGATGTGTGAATACCTGCTCAGAAACACACACAGACACACAAACTGAGCAGTTTCACTCATCTATTGTTCACAGGAAGCGACTCAGACACGGTTACCATGACAACCATGTCTCCTATCAGACTCATATCTATCTGCATCGTCTGTGTGTGTGTGTTAGAGCTGACGCAAAACCTCAGTGAGTTTTTAAATTACACTTAAATTTGTGGAATTTTAAAAAACCAAGAATGAAAATTAAAGATAATGAAAAAAACACACTTTTTTTTTTTTTTGTGCCCCCCCAGCGGGTCTAATTCTCCAGGACTTTTCCTGCCCCCACTTCCCCCCCACTCAGACTGACAGGGAGAAACCTGAACTCGGTCTGGGAACTGAATCTCACAGACACACAAAGCAGCTTCCTGCCTCAGGTCAGGTCTTTGTTCCTGGTGGGACAAGAGTCGCCTTAACGACAGTTAGGCCTTGAAGTTGGACCGTCAGGATTTAACAACAGAAGCCTGGTCCATAGACCGGACCCTCAGACCTGAGACAGAGGTGTTGGTGTCGTTGTGTGGAAGCTTGTTTGAAGGAATGGAGAAGTCCTGACATTAGTGGGCGGAGGGACATGTGAAGTAGTCCCTCCATCGTATGACGTGTCCCTACTTCAACTGTCTGTTGTTCACTGAAACAGGCCAGGAGACTTTTGTCCTCCAGCTTTATAGTGAGTTCAAACATCGGTGTGGAAAAGGACAGTAAAATCCCCATGGGGGGGTCCAGCTCCACACCCTCGTCCTCTGATTGGTCTGATCGTCTCGTTTGTCCCCCTCAGGTCTCCCTTATGGCTGGGACGAGGCCTATACTGCAGACGGAGTCAAATACTACATCAAGTAAGACGGATCATTGTCCAACACAGAGACATATTGGGAGGGGGCGTCCTTTGGTCATTGATGGGTAAAGTTATGAACAGGTTTACTGATCAGTCAGCTGGGTCTCATGTCCTGGAGGGGTCGCCCCCCCAGGCCCGGAGGACACATCCTGGTGGCTGATGGGTAACATTCTTTGTCTTTTTTCTCCTGACTGGTGATAGTCACATGACCCAGACGACATCATGGATGCTGCCTGTGACCAGCAGCAGCATCACGGGGCCGCCAGACACCTCAGAGCTGGAGGCGGAGCCAGACAGTGACATCATGGACCGGAAGCCCAGCCCGTCCATAGAGACTGACATGTAGACCTGACTCCTGACCCCTGACCCCCCGGACCAGCAGCTGCTTCACCTGAAGAGCTCAGACTAGAAAACAGCTGTAAACAGGAAGTGAACATTAAAATCCTTTTAAGTTTACTCTTTGCTGTCTTTTCACAATAAAACCTGTTGAAGTTAATTTTACTGGACGTGTTTCTCTTCTTCACGCCTCAGAAAGCTGAAGGGACGAATGTTCAGTGTCCGTTCCTCTGTCCTCCTGTGTCCGTCTGTCCCGTCTCACTGAGCGTTCTTATCCCCACAGACAGTCCTCCTCTGGACGGGACGTGTCTTCTGTCCCCGCAGTGCCGCTGATGTTTTAAAAGGTCATGACCTCATCACATGAAGCAGAAACATGCTGCCATGTGATGAGGTCATGACCTTTGAAAACATCAGTCACATTTTTCTGACTGTCAGCTGCTTTTATCAGAGAAACTGTCAACTGACATCGCAATGATGACATCACAACAACGACATCACCATGATCGATGGACCAAAATTTACTTTAAACATCTTACTGTGTCCGACACTAACAAAATGAAAGTGCCTGAAATGAGATTGTTTGTTGATCTGCAGGTGAGAAGGTCAGGTTTGTGTGTCTGTGTGTGTCTGCGTGTGTGAGAGGGTTGAGGTTGTCAGGCCGCTGTTCTTCCTGCCTGCAGCTCTTTTATTGATTTCTCACTTCCAAGTGCAGCTATAAATATCTGCTGTGCTTGGAAACACTAATGAAATCACACACAAGAACACCATCCGTGTTGTGTTGACGGACCAACATGTGGACTCTAGTTAATCTGAAACTTTCATTTTCAAAATAAAAAATTGTCCATATTAAGTCGAAAAGATTTCTCCTCAGAACTGAACTACATCATTTACACCTTCACGGTTTATTTTACCGTTAGAAGCTTTATCTCACTTATTTTTTATTTGGAAACTTTATTTTGAAACTGAGTGTTTAACAGTATTTCCATTTCTGCCTCAGATGAAGAACCAGATCTGGACCAGACCAGCTGGACTCTGGACTCAGGTGTGACTTGGTAGCCAGGTTGGTTTCGAGGAGGCGTGTCCACATCCCTGAGCCTTGGTAACGGCTGTTGCTAAGGAAGTTTAGTGACAAATGAGGATCAGCTGACTCCGAGCTTCCTGTTTGATTGTTCCCTGAAACGCTGATTCTAATAATTGATTAAAGGATTCCCACTTTTATTGATAATCTGTCCTCCTTTCCTTTCCTCCCCTCTCTCAGCACATGAGCTTCAATGTGACCAGGCTGGAGGGAGGAGGCGGGGGGAGCAGGGGGAGGAGTCGGAGGATTGTGATTGGACAAAAATAGGTCAAGCCGGCCCACTCATGTGATCCAGCATTCATTTAGCAGTGTGTGTGTCTGTGTGTGTTTGTTGTTTACATGTGAAATAAAATCATGAATGGAAACTAAAAAAACAAAAGTATTTTCATGAGTTTATTTATCTTCAGTTTTTGATGAACGAGGCCTTCGTTCTGTCCTTCTGTCCTTCTCTCCTTTCCTTACCTCCTTCACCTGGACATAAACTGATGTCCTCCAGAAAAAGACACACTGAACATGTCAATTTATGTTAAAGTGTGTCTGTGTGTGTGAATAATAAATAAATGTGCGTTTGTGTTGTTGTGTGCAGCTGAACAACAAGTGAACGACGTGATGCGTTCACTGAATTGGGAAAATAGAATATTTGATACGAATCAGATAATTTTGTGTCTCTGTGTGTGTCTGTGAGTGTGTTGAGGGTAAAGGGGCGGGGCTTAGACGTTTGACGTCACACATCCTCCGGTCTCACACATGTCCGCCTCCTGAAGCCTCTTCAGCCTCCAGACCCGAACCCGTACTCGGACTTGGACCGGGTTTTCATGTAGCGGAGAAGGACTCATCCGGTCCAGACTTTCTGTTTATCTCTGTGTTTCTGGTCTGTTGGCTGAATCCGGATCTCCGGGTCCAGATGCAGGGAGCCGGTTTGCAGAAGATGTCCCGACACCCGGTTCTGAACTCCGGGTTCGGCCCTCCGGGTCCACACGGAGTCCTGAAGTCTCTGCTGGAGAACCCGCTGAAGCTGCCGCTGCACCATGAAGGTGAGGCTGGGTCCGGTCCGGGTCCGACCGGGACCTGGTTCTGATTTATTCAGCTGCCGTTTGATTCCAGATAACGTTCATGTCTGTTAAACGAGTCCAGACCTGCGATTCAGATCCAGAACCGGACCGTGTTATTTTCAGTGTTTTTTAAAAACGTCCCTCATTGATCTGATCCGGCAGGTTTTCAGGTCAAACTGACTTTGATTGTGTTCGTGTGAGGATTTAATTTCATAACGTCACATTAAAAGAACAGAGAAACAAATTTGAAGTTTTATTTATTGATTATTTATTTATATTTTATTGAGTTAATCAGCTAATTGGTTTAAAATCTAAACAGAATTAGTTTTCATCACGTGACTGAACAGGATTAAAGACAGCAGATGACCCTCCTCATGGATGACATCTGACCTTTGACCTGTGATAAGTTCATTTGGCCTTTCTCTGGTTGTCGAAGGGAAGCACATCATGTGAGCCAGAAAAAAATAACCAATAAAAAACTTCCTTTTACATTTAACATCAGAAACCAAAATCTGATCTGTCGGCCGCCAGGAAAACACCAACTGATGTGCCGACTCCTGTGGGAGACTCCCGGCTGTCCTGTGAAAGGTCAGAGGTCAGCAGGAGGTCCAGGCCATCAGTAAAGGACTCTTGTCTCGTTTCTGTTTCTGTTGTCAATAAAGATCTGACGGTTTTGTTGACGTCAGTTTTCAGTCAGGAAACAAAAACCCTCGTTTTTAACAAACTTTGTTAAAACTTCAATAGTCCGAATAATTTTTTACCCACAATACCTTCTGTTTGTTTGTCAGTGGTGGGTTGATTTTAGTGGCTGCTCAGAGTTCATAATTTTTACTTCATGAGTTCAAACTCCCAGAGGTTGCTGGGTAAAATCCTACAGGTCAAAGGTCACAGAGCTGAACTGATCCTGACTGACCTGCCGTAGAAACGTTTCTTTTCCTGTTCGTCCTGACTGATCTCTGTTGTCCCGTCAGCTTTCACCAAAGAGAAGGAGAAAAACCTGGAGGAGGAGTGCAGCACCCCCCAGTCGGCCTTCCTGGGCCCCACCCTGTGGGACAAGACGCTGCCCTACGACGGGGACAACTTCCAGCTGGAGTACATGGACCTGGAGGAGTTCCTGTCTGAGAACGGCATCCCCTCCAGCCCCTCACACCACCCCCACCCCCACCACCAGCACCAGCACCAACCACAACCCCCGCCCCGCCAGCCGCCCATCATGCCTCAAGTCCCACCCACACCGGCGCCCTCGGTGATGGACCTCAGTAACCACGCCTCCACCTCCGTCAACACAAGCGCCGTCTCCCCGAACTGCCTCCACGGCAGTCCGGCCCGAGCAGGTAAGACTTCTGACACCTAAAGATCTCAGTGCCTCCAGTTACCATGACGACAAATGATGAAAAAACAGATGTTTGTATCGTTTGATCTCCGTCAGGAGAACCTGGCGTCCTTCGTCCTCCTGATGATTATGAGTAATTGATGAGCAGATCACGAACTCCTTCAGAAATACACAAAAAACCATGAAGGAGACAGTCTGGGCTCTGACCCCCCCGCTGTCCTCTGTGTATGTGGGGGCTGTGATTGGGCCCCTGAAGGCCTGGCTCTGCCCCCGACTGTCAGCTGACTGAATCAGTTAACCTCCACGTTTCTCACCATCCAACCGCTTAGTGTCTTTAAACTTCCTGTTTTTCATCACAGTGTGAAGGCGACATGGACTGAGGTGTGTGTGTGTGTGTGTGTGTGTCTGTGTGCGCATGCTTGTCCCTGCATGAGATCAGTGTTTTAAGAACATAGTGTTCTCTGCAGAAGTAGGACATGTGACTCCAGGGTGTGTGTGTGTGTGTGTGTGTCTGCCTGTGTGTGTGATCTGTGTAAGAACATTGTGTTCCCTGCAGAAGTAGGTCAGGAGGCGGCAACTCCCAGATTCACGCACAAGTTTCCAAATCTGTGTTTACATTCAACTAAAAACTACACTCACACACACACGCACACAGACACACACTGAGCTCAGTCTGAACGGTTGCAGGTTCTTTTTTAGACTCAGATGATTCTCTGACCAGGATTGGCTCCAAACTGATGACATCATAAATCCGTTGTACTTGCATGCAGCTGTAATAGAGAGGTCAAAGGTCAAACACTGGATTAGCGTCAAAATGAGCTCAGCAGGTTTTGGGGGGAGGGGCTTTAATGGTACCTTCAGATCCAGTTTTGGTCTCCACCTCTACTGTTTCCTTCGTCTGCTCAAATTATTCTTGAACTCCATCTGAGGTTCACACTCTAAATATATCTGAGTAATCTGCCATATCTGTTTTCCCACGGGGCTCTGTGATTGGTCAGCCGCTGAGGAGGAACAGTGAGGTCAACCAGGGGTCGCCAGAGGAGGAAAAACAGACAGGAAGTGTCCAAACATCCACTTCCTGTTTGTTGGGTGGAGTCACAACCTCAACTATTTCCTCTTCCTGTCTATGCTTTCATGTTCAGAATGCGAAACCACTCCAGATCCTGATCCAGATCCAGATCTTGATCCTGATCCTGATCCTGATCCTGATCCAGATCTTGATCCTGATCCTGATCCAGATCCTGATCCAGATCCTGATCCTGATCCAGATCTTGATCCTGATCCTGATCCAGATCCTGATCCAGATCCTGATCCAGATCCTGATCCTGATCCAGATCTTGATCCTGATCCAGATCCTGATCCAGATTCTGATCCTGATCCTGATCCAGATCTTGATCCAGATCCTGATCCTCATCCTGATCCAGATCCAGATCCAGATCCAGATCCTGATCCTGATCCTGTAAAAACAGCACTCGGGAGACAAACTGTTTCATTTGACAACAGTGAAGTAAAAGTGTTGCTAAAAACACCGAACTCCACCTGGAGGCAGCAGCTGCACTCTGCGGCCTCAGAGGAAAAGTGCTGAATTCTGTTAATCTTTTTATAGCTGAGCCAAACATTGTGTTTAGGAAAATCCATTTAGCTGGGAAATTAGACAGATCAGTTGATTCAACTGGAACCTTCTTGTCCTCTTCAGGCCTCCCCAGCTCCAGAAACACCCCCAGCCCCATCGACCCCGACTCCATCCAGGTTCCTGTGGGCTACGAGCCGGACCCTGCCGACCTGGCTCTGTCCAGCGTCCCGGGTCAGGAGATCTTCGACCCGCGCAAACGCAAGTTCTCGGCCGAGGAGCTGAAACCTCAGCCCATGATCAAGAAGGCTCGGAAGGTTTTCATCCCTGACGACCTGAAGGTAAGTTGGAGCCGGTTTAAAGACTCTTGGTCTCAATAATAAACAATAAACAATAATTAAAACGATCAATAATGAATAATGACAGTTCAGTGTTTGAATTAAGGGAAAATTTTAACCTGAAATAAAAAGAAAAGCAGGATTTCTTTGGATGATTGTGGAGGAAGTCTGTTAGAGAACCAAGCGGCAGACTGAAACATCAGCATTGGTCAGCTGACTCAAACAACCACAGTACCACACTATTGGCTGCGTCCAGCGCCAGGGGGCGTGTCCTCCTTTAAGAGGATTACACTGGACAGGGTGGGGGGGTGCCGGTCCGTGAGGTCCAGCTGAGAGGATTTAGTCTTTAATTTGTCAAAATAAAAGGTGGATCTGTGTGTGGCAGCCTGAACCAGAAACGACTGAGCCAGAAAGACTGAAACCTTCACAGGACAATAACTTACTGTCTACAAATGATGATGATGGTGAAGGTGATGAAGGTGATGATGATGAGATGATGATGATTCTGATTGACTCTTCTGTTCATCTTTGAGTTGAAGGGTCTTCATTTTACTCTGATCAGTTTGTTGTGTGTTTTTGTGTTTCTTTGAAGTAATCCTCTTTTTTGTCCTTTGTCGTCCTTTGAGCAGGACGACAAATACTGGGCCCGGCGCAGGAAGAACAACTTGGCAGCCAAACGGTCCCGGGACGCCCGGCGGCTCAAAGAGAACCAGATTGCCATCCGAGCCGGATTCCTGGAGAAGGAGAACTCGGCTCTGAGACAGGAAGTGGCTGATCTGAGAAAAGAGCTCGGACGCACCAAGAACATCCTGGCCAAGTACGAATTGCAGCACAAGACGCTGTGAGGACACACACACACACACACCTCCTGACCTTTCACCTCTGATTCCACAAACACCTGACAGGATTATTCCCCTGATGTGTTTCTCTTTATTGTTGTGGACAAACGTCAGTCCGTCCATCCGCAGCTCGTTGGTTCCTTCTCAACACCAGAAACTTAAAATAATAAAAATGAAATCCAAACAAACAGGAGGGAACGTTTGTTGGGGACTGTTTTCTGACAACGGACATCTGTGTCCTAAAGGTCTGGGTCAAAATAAACCACGACGAAGCCATTCACATCTTTGCAGTGTCATGTTCCCGGTTTGTCACCTGTTTCCATGGCAACATTCATCCAGCAACATGGTGGTGGGTCGCCACACACACCCATGCATGCTACCCCTGATATCTGACCTTTGAACCCTCCCTCCCGCCTCCTTCAGAGACTCTGCCTCTCACAGACCTCCTATTGGCTGGTCAGCAGCTCCCCTGATGTTTTTGTCTCTGGATGTTTATGAGAAGAAGTGTTAAGAGCCAAGAAAAAGTTTCTAACCACCAACATTTCCTCTTTCAACGTCATCCTCGCTGATTGGTCGGCTCGGATCATCATCAGCTTTTTTCAGCCCAAAGAGCGCCCCCTGGAGCCCGAGGGGCCGTGCGCATGTGACCTCAGCTGATGATGTCACAACGTTCTGAAACCCGCTGCGGACTGAACATCCTGATCCTGATGGATCCTATTGGCTCCGCTGGGTGATGTCACAGCCAATCAGAGTGTCGGGATCAGTCCTGTGTGTTTCTGAGCTTATTGTGCTGACAGGATAAAGACGATCAGATATTTGGAGCTGATTTTTCATCATTAATGAGCAGAACTCCTGATCAGATAAAGAGAGAAACGACCCAAACACATGAGAGGAAGGAAACATTCAGAGTCTGAACTGATCAGACAGAATCAGATGAGTCTGGACATTTGCAGAATTTGTGGCTCTAAAAAGGTTATCACGGGACAGAAAAACAAGCCCATGAGTTAAATCAGCTGTAAGAGACAGAAACCTCTCCTGACGTCGGTACAAACTACAGAAGCTCCGGTGCAATAGATGATTATTTTATTTTATTTCTGTTGGACTCAGCACATTTTGCGCCCCCTGGTGGCCGAATGAGACATGAATGTATATTTGAAACTGCTGACTGATTGCTGTCTTTTACTGTGGAACCACTTTAGTACTCTTTACTGACCAAAAGAAAACAGAATATAAAGGATATATTGATATTAAAGGTTTTAATGTTTATACAGAGATATTCTTCTTGTTTTGTACAGTCTGTTTTCCTACGTAGATATTTTTCGTGTATTTTGAAAAAGGTGACATGAATATAAGCAGTTTATGACACATATTAATAGAATATATATTCAGAAATATTACCAAAATGTGCCAGACCAGTCTGGGCGATGCATGGGCATTAACTCCCCACGGTTCGTCTTGTGTATGATCATTTCCTCCTCTCCTAATTGACCCGCCCACCTGTACAGGTGAGTCATCAGCTCCTCCCCTTTGACCTTTGTGGTGCTCATGTATGTACAGGTCAGTTCGGACGAATGTACTCACCCAAACTGAAGCACTTCTTCCTCGTCTTCTTCAGTTCTGTTTTGTAAGATGTGATTTATCTCTCGGAGCTGCTGCTGCTCTGTAACTTTGGATTCTGTGTTTAAAAGATATTTTTCCTATATTTGTCCTTTGATTATGTTTCTGATGATCAAAATAATAAAGTTACATTTAAAATCCTGTTTGTTTCTGATTCTGTTTTATGTCTGAAGCAGCAAATTGATTTACTGACAAAGACCTGAAGGATTTTTTAGTGGTCATTTTGGCCCTCTTTGGTCCTCTTTGGTTTTGGTTTTAAATTTACTGATGTTTTTTGTCCATAAAGAACCTTTTAAATGGGTTTTTAAAAAGACTAAAGTCAGACATGACCACTGGGGGGCAGCAGCTCCACACAGAGAGATAGCTGTGCCCCATCTGTTAGTCTGTCATCATAATAAACTAAAATACTGTTATTACATCTTATCATATTGAACTTAGATCAGCTGTGGCTTCACACTTATTATGACACTAACCAGCCGCTCAGCTCAGCCTCCATCTTTTATTCCTAAATTGAAAAGCTTTTAAAACTTGACTTTTTTACAGACGTCAAAAGTGTTGAAATGTTTCTCCAACTTCTTTAAACTGAGACCATAAAACAAAGTCCACCAGGACAGGACTTCAGGACATGAGTCTGAATGGGAATCGAACCCTCAACCTTCACTCTTCATGTGGTGCCAAACAAAACACACACTTGAAGTTGAAATGTGAATCATTTCTTATCATTTCGATTTTATTAGAATTTTTCTTTTCCAGCAGCTCAAATAAAATCTTAGTTGAAAAAAAAAAGGTTTTTGTGGATTCATCTGATTACAGAAACGTTTCGGCCTGTTCTGGTCTGGATTAGCTCCGAACTGTCTCTGAGCCTCCTGTAGGCCGTCCGGTGACGACCTGAGGCTTACGTAACCCCCCCACAGACAAAAAAGCAGCTCAGATGGCACACAAACACATCATGAGTCTAATACTCTCTGTTTAATCCACAGACATGAAATATGGGGGGGAGCAGCGGAGCTGTTTTTATGTTTTTATGTAAGGAGATTTGTCTGAGTCTGGAGTGACTGTCGGTGCCTGAGCCAATCAGCTGATGTGGGCGGAGCCTCTTTTTGGTCATTTCAGGAAGGAAGACAGATTACAGCCAGTTTGGCTTTTGTCGTTGTCGTCGTTGTTGTTTTACAGTCACACCTCTGATCACACAAAAACAAATAACAGTTATCTTCAGTCCAAGAAAAGAAACCGCAGCCTTTCCTGTCTGACCTGCTCGTCACCGAGTCAGCTGGTGCAGCAGGAGAGGTCAAAGGTCAGTTTGATAAATCATGTTTTCATTTGTCCTAAACTGTCTGGATCAGCCCTCGGTCCCACAGGAGCATCCTTCCATGACGGGACGTGGTCTGCTGCTGGGAAATCCAGAGAGCAGTTAGAAGTTTCTGTGTCTGAGCAGATAAACGTGGTGATTAAGATCGAATATCACTGAAGGATCCTGGATCAGGTTCAGAGCTTTGATCTTTAAAAGTGATTTCACATTTTGAAGCCTTAAACATTAATTATAAATTTGTCCCATCAGTCCCTCAGCTGGTCCAGACTGATACAGACTGACAGGCCTGCTGGATGGGCGGTGTTGAAATGTGGTTCCTGCTCCCCTGAGGATTGACCCCAGCACCTCTGGACAACAGTGTGATCTGAATCAGGGACATGTGATGTGTCCGCTGTGGTGTCTCATCATCTAAATCTGCTGTTAACACCAACATCTGCTGCTCATCACATCTGGAAACCTCCAGCCCCCCCGGTCAGTCCTCTGTCCCC
Organism: Echeneis naucrates; assembly: GCF_900963305.1. NCBI lineage: Eukaryota > Metazoa > Chordata > Actinopteri > Carangiformes > Echeneidae > Echeneis > Echeneis naucrates. The sequence continues at coordinate 354,116 of NC_042529.1, read as the reverse complement.
ACATATGTCAAAGGGATGATGGACGGACACGCCCAGGCCCGTCCATTCATTATTTCCACTGGGGTTTATGTCAGCAGCTCATCTCGGTGATGGTGGGGGGGGGATTTAGGACGAAGAGCTTAGAGTCTGAGACCTTTGGTCCAGAGTTTGGGGGGAGGGGGGGGGTAAAGACTCATGTCTGTTTTCCCGAGGATGACAGTTTGGACTGAAACATCTGCCCCAAAGAGAAGGTTAAGTGTCTCAGGGTGTTCTCCAGCTGAAGGTGAGATCTTCCTTCCATCCTGAATCTGAGTCCTGGTGGTCTCCTCTGTGGGGGGGTCTTGTCCCGGTCAGGTGAAGAACTGTCCTCTGGAGGTCTGTCCAACCTGGTGGACCATCTGGTCTGGGTGCGTGTTGATGATGAGACCCAACCAATCAGAGGAAGAACAAGGCTGCAGATTCACACACACTAAACATATAGTGTGTTCTTTGTTATAAACTGTCCATCGACCCTCCAAACACTGAAGACGTTGGTCTGTTCATCAGTGTCGCTGATAAAGTCCGGAGCATTGTCACTGTTCCAGGATTCTCAATTACAGATGACTGTTTTTTCAATGTGATGGTTTCCATGGCGACAGCTTCTCTTCCTAATTAACTCTTGTTTTGTTTTTTTATGGGCTGAACTGTGATGTTGCATAACTGGAAAAGTGTCATTCAGTCAGCTTATCGTGGTTTCCTCCCAAAGTGAAGTCGATACCATCAGATCCCCGAGGGGGGGGGCTGATGTCAGCCCAGAGGTTTAAAATGATTAACAAGAAAAGAAGACATATTTGATTTGTGATATTTCTCCTGTGACAGTTATTATCCTCTCATCACATGTTTGGCTCAACTCAGAGTGTGACAGAAACAATCTGGTAATTCAACCGCCCATCTTAGTGTAGAAAAGGTTTTAACAAAGTTAAAAAGAAAAATTGTTAATGTCAGTTAGCATAAGGTTCCTTTTTTTCCAGTTTTATGGGCTCATGTTTTCAACATTTCATCAGTTCTTCCACCAACATGAGCAGGAAAAAGTCAGAGTAATAATAAATAAAAATGACACAGATCAGCCTCAAACTAATTAATCCGGACGTGATCAGAGAGACCCAATCAGCTGCCTCGATCCGCATCTTTTTTCACTGATGACAGATCAGTCATAACTGATTTCATCCTTTAAAACCTGACGGATTAGAGTATGAGCACACTGTCACGACACACAACACATCTGAGTCTGCACTGACAAACACTGATGTTCAACTATGTTCCTGTTTTGAGGCTGAACTTCGTGTTTCAAAAAATTTCATTTTCAGCAAAACAAAGTTCAAACTAATTTTCCTTTGAAGGAACTGAACCAAACTCCTTATTCAGTGGCGTCTCTTGAAAATACATTTAAATTTCTTGCAGTAAACGAACAACAGGAGGAGGAAAAACTTTATTTGCTCGTGCAGCTGAAACAAACAGACTTTGTTCTGGTGAGGTTTAGTTGCAATAACCAGATTTTAATCAGATAATCTGATTATTGATCTGACTGATTAATCATTCAGTGACTCAGATGTTTAAAGACATCAGCTGTGTATCAGACAGACGTTCACTGATTCATTTAAAGAATCATCCCATTGTGTTCTTGGGCAATTGTTCTAATGTGTCCTAAAGACATGGGGGCAGTTGTGCTATGGGAGGGGTAATTATTTACCCTGATGGCTGCTTACCTCCTGCTGACCTCAGCAGCTCATCGATGTTGTGGAGGGACGTTAGAAATCTAAAATCAGTCCAGAACTAAAACCGGGGCTCAGTCACACAGCAGCACTTCGTCTTTCTCACACCAGAGTGCTCCTCTTCTCCCTCTCTCTTTCCCGCTCCCTGTCTCCTCTGTCCCGGCTCAGGTCCGGCGTCTGCAGCTCGCCGTGTCCCGTTGTGTTGTTGGGCTCGTAGCGGGACGAGGTGGGCGAGTTCTGCATCACCACCAGGCGTATGGGTGACTGGCTGGGCGGTGCCGGCGTGTTGTCGGGCGCGTACTCCTTGGTGGGATCTTTGCCCCGGCAGTCGTACAGGATGCAGGAGATGAGGAAGACCAGGAGCAGGATGACATAGCTGGCCACCAGGATGATGAGGTTTAGGGTGACGGGGTCAATCTCCAGGTAGAATTCCATGAAACCCATGATGCCGCCTCATATCTCGCCCAGATCCAGAGAAGAAGGGGATGCTGGGAAAAAGGGAGTCAGAAGAGGAAAAGCAGCTGAAAAGACTGAGATGACGGAGGAGAGACGGACATCCGGCTGGACAGAAAGAGCAAAAGACAGCAGAGGACGGCGTCACAGAGATGAAATGAGCGGATCAGAGTGACAGCCGGCAGGATGTGAAGCTCTGAGCTCCGACTTTAATCCTCGCTGCTCCTCCAACCTTCAGCAGCCAATGAAAAGCTGCTCAGTTTTAATAACTTAAGCCTCCATTTTGATTTTGCCAGCTACACGAACACACTGTGACAAAATGATGCACACCGAAATGGAGGCCTGGACACACACCTGTCAGCCTGCCACCAGCGTGGCCCGCGGCATTCTGGGAGTCATGTAATGGGTATTAAACAACTGCTTTGTTATGTCACACTGAGCGAGTACTTCTACACTTCAAATCAAATTAGATTAAAAGCAGAAAAGGTCACAGAACCTGAAGCATTCAGTTTTAAGAGCTTTGCTGTTGGCGTCAGCGTTGTGCTTTTATTTCCCTGAGCAAAGCCTGACAGGCAGACGACCGAGACCGAGGTCCGACAACCTTTATGGAACATTAGAGAATGATGAGAAAATGATGGCGTGAATTAGAATAAAATCTGTCGCACTAAATGTGTTTCATCAGTTCTGTAGTTTTGATTTCAAATGTAAAGTCACTTCATTGTTTCTGCTGTTGACTTCCTGTAGGTGGTGCTCTGTGGCTCGTCTCTTTGGGCTGAATGTACACAGAACGCAGAGCAGCCGTGATGTCACGTGACCCGTCACCCGCAAATAAAGTGCAGACTCAGCAGAACCAGAATCCACATGAAAAGGCCTCATTGGTTCGGACTCAGGCTCATCTGTTCTGCATTAAGAATCAGAGCTGCAGCTTCTCATGTGTGTCCACATCTCAGCAGTCCTCACATGGATCCACAGAAAACCTCAACACAGACCGCCGTGTGCCAAGACCAGAACCGGGTCAGCAAGTTCACTGCAAAATCTGGACTTCAGAGTGAGTCTGAAACCTCTCAGCTGAAAAATTAAAAGAGGATATCCAGTCTGAGCAAAAAATGTAAAATAACAGAATCAGGAAATACCTTTCAAGCCAGGGACACCTAAACTACTGTCCTCGACAGCAGATGGCGAGCGCCGCGGGAGCAAGAGGCGGGGTAAAAAAACAGAGCAGCAAAAATACAGTAAAGCGGATATTGGACACCCAAACAAGCTGACACGACCCGCGAATGGTTTAAGATGGTCCTGACCCGATAACAGGGAGGCGAGCCGGGACCACCAGACCACCTCCAAAACCAGCGTCAAAGTTTCTGAGCAGTCAGTAAAGTCTGGACCTGGACTCTCTGGTCTTAATAGAAGTCAGTTTGTATTGGAGTCTATGGGAAAATGGCCGTTCTCCTACTCAGTTACTGTTTTCCTGATGAGTTTACGGTCTCAGTCTCTAGTTTACAGTCTTCAACACAACATCATCCATCTTTGTTTTCGGTCTGTAGACAGGGTGTTGTTTCCATGACAACTGAGACTTGAGCCTGGACTGCATGATCGGGGTCAGGTAGAATCACTTGAGCCCTCCTGGACCTTCAGTCACCGATCCCTTTCTGTGAGTGATGGTGGGCCAGATCCAGGACCTGGACTGGGACTCCTGATGGAGCGTACAGTGTTATTTAAAGGAAGGGCAGTCAGCTCGGTGCCTTGAGGCTTCAGTCTTCTTATCACGACCTTTTCAGAGCAGCTGGGAGCAGCAGACCGGAGAACGACAGCAGGCCCTGATGCCGGTCAGAACGGGGGCTGCCATTCTTCTCAAACACAATGTGGACTTCCTGCGTTGAGGCGGCACCGCTCAACCCTCCTGCCTGTCACAGCACCCACCTCAGACCAGGAGCCGCCACACACCCTATTATTTCAATAAACCTTTAAATCCTTCAGCACGCCACAAATGAAAGAAACAGATGCAGAGAAAAGGTCTGTGGGGGGAGAAGTGGATTTTTGGATGAGAGGAAGTGCCTCTCCCTGGTTAATGGGACCGTTTGGGGCCTTTTAGGGCCCTCAGTTGTTGGCCCTGCTGGTTGTATGCAGGAGCTTTCCCACTGCAGACCGAGTGGAGCCGCCCAGACTCGTGTTCAACACTCTGGACCAGATCCTGCGTCCATGAGGCATTCAGGAGCAGCATCTATTGTTGGAAATATTTTAAAATCATGTTGAAAACAAGAAGATTCAAACATGAAGATTCATGTCAGCACTGATTCAGGACTCACAACTTAAAGTTGTGTCACTATTGTTCATTTGAAATGAGGAAAAGTAAGTCCTGGCAAGGAGGTAAAGATTTAACCTTTCACCACCATCTCCGACCTTCACAGCTTCAGGAGGAGCTGCTGCTTCTCACCACCGACACAGAATGAGCTTCATTGTTCGGGTCTGTGTCCACATGCAAGAATTTAACTCAAGTTTAGCTTCAATCTCAAGTTCCTACATTTGAACTGACTGAAAAATGAGCAGCTTCAACCGATCAGCCGCAACATCCCGACCTCCAGCCTCCTTCATGACCACACTGACAGTCGTTCAGCAGAGACACAGAGCTCCTGAACGTGTCCAGCAGATTCCAGTTTTAGCAGCAGGAAACAGATTTGAGGCTGCAACCACCAAGTGCCCCCCTCCAGCCTCGTCAGAGAGCGAGCCTGTTAAACTTCACCTCAGCCCTCAGACACGTTCTGCTCAGAGGACAGAGGACACGACAGTTTTATGGACATTTATGGACATCAGAGACAACTGGAAGTCACACGGAACCTGAAAATCTGTGTCTCGTGTGTTAGTTTGATGTCTTTAGTCCACCTGTCTCACCCGTCTCACCTGTCCATGTCCTGCAGTGTCTTTGCTCCCACGATCCCTCTAATGGCACAAAAATCAAGTGTCCCAGTTGGTGAGACGCCCCCAGCCTGGATCAAAGTGGAGGTCCGAGCTCTCCTCGGCCACAGGCCAACTCCTCCGACCTTGGAGCTCCAGTGATGACAGAACAATCAGAGGCCTGCTGGGGATCAGGCCCTCGTTTTGGTAAAGGGTGTGTCGGAACAGAAACTCCTTCCTGTTCTTCCACTGATCCCTTTTCATGGTGCCGGAGTGCCGTCTCTTTGCGTGCCAGGCCCTTTCCGGCTGAGAGTCTGGAGTGTGTTTATGGGGGGCGGGGCACGGTGTTGCCCCCCTGGTCACTCTGCTGGTCACTGTGTTACAGGAAGGGAGGGACAGGTCGGGACTTCCCCTCTGAACTGTCCTCCAGAATCCGTCCACAAAAACACAGAGTGAGTGTTGATTCACGGCTCGGCGTACATCGGTCCGGACAGGCTCCTTGTGTGTTTGTTTGTTTCCAAACTTTGCATTTTTGAACTGTAAGAGGTCTTCAGATAAAAACAGCCTTCATTTTTAATCTGCAAAAGAAGCTTTTTGATGCCTCAAACCTTTTTACATCTGTCTCAGCCAATCAGCATCCACTCAGAAGAGCCAAGCCCTCCTATTGGATGGAGAAAACACCAGTTGGCAGAAGCAGCAGCCAATAGCAGCGCAGTCTGCCAGGCGGCAGTTTTCACACGTAGTGAGATTAGCCTGTTAGCTAACCGACAGTGTTGTCTTCTTCTTGTAAACTATTAAAGTTCTGATCGATGCTGATCATGTGACATTGGGGGGGGTGTTGAATGTGGTTCTACTTCTCGTGAATGTCTTCACTGACTGTCTGTATTTCCACCCTCACCCCCCCCCCCAACATTCTCAGGATGCTGCAGTCCGGTGGAGATAAAGTTAGCATTGCAGAAATGACAACACATTGTAACCATTAGCCATCTACCCCGCCCCCCCAAATGATGCAACCTCCCATCTCCCAGCGCCCTCAGCACCCCCCCCCCCCCCGAGCGTATAAGCTGGTTGTGTGTCTGTGCGATGCCAGGCAACATAAACACAACTAAATATAACAACCAAGCTGCTAAAACTTTCCAGTCTGTCATCGATCAGCTCGGCGAGCAAATCGACAAACTTCAGCTACAAACACTGAAAACAAACAAACACACAAACATCTTTCACTGAAACGTTGACACACAAAAATGAGATTGAGCTACCAAGAGATTAGAGAGAGAGAGAGAGAGGTTCAGGCTGGCCCTCAGCTCCGCAGGTACACTTTAATACAAACAACCACATGACATTTAGTTATTTTCCATCGTAGTACGTTTGAACATACATGAATATCAAAGAACATCCCCGTCTGTGACCTCACAGCCCCGCCCACTCACTCCAAAGGTTCAATCATCAAATATGGCTCCAGATACCTGGGCTGCAACAGAGTACCTCTAAAATGTCTGGTGTAGCTTATTAGCAGCATTTAGCTGGAGATGCTGCTCATCGGGGAACCAATCAGGACGCAGAGTCAGCTGCTGTCTGTCCAATCAGTCGTTTAGTATCAGAGAAGTCAAATGGGGGAAAAAAAATGCAAACAGGAATAAAGTGAGTGATTTGAGATTGTGACCTTCAGAATAAAAGCAGTGGAATTCTTTTAAATTGATTTGTTATTATCATTATTATTAATTTGTTCTTTCAGTCACACACTCAGTTTAATGATAATCACACTGAGCTGACAGTGATCAGAGTTTTTTCCACCAAATGATCGCTGAGGGCCACCGTACAAATCCCCCCGCAGCTCCCAGAGTGCTTCACTTCGTACAAACCGGAGACTCTTCGGTAAGTGACGTAAATGATCGATTATCAGAGTTATTGGTGAGTGATTATAAACTCCCTGTCTCAGGGCAGAAAGTCCTGTTGTCCTCTGGTTTGTCCCGCTGGTGTCCACACCCTAACCCTCCAGTTTATGACCTGATGGTGTCAGTGTGGTGCTTTCAGGTTCACCATGTCCTAAAGTTTGACATCTGGGCCGTTCAGACCTCCAGAGTGGTGCTGCCATCAGGCCACACAGTAACCCTGGCTGGCCATGAGCACCGTTTGACTCTCCCTCCGTTTGTCCTTCTTCTTCCTCAGACGGAGACTCCGGCAGACAGCGCTGGAGCCCAGCAGGCCCAGTCCTACAGATAGCAGGACCAGGCCCAGAACTGAGATGGTGGAGCCATGAGAGTTGAAGGTGTACGCCACCGCAGTCACCACGATGCCGGCGATGAGGGTGACCACACCAAACGGCACGGTGCAGCGGTAGCAGGACATCTCTGCGCCACCGGTGGCCGCTGTCAGCTGGACCTCATTAATGTGTGGGATGTGCGTTGTCATGACGATGCTGTGGTCCTTCCTGGCCTTGTCCCGGTTGAACTTGTCAGGAGAGATGGATGTCGGCACTTTGGCGCTCCGGGTGACCCTGGGAGCACCTTTGCTGTGCAGGTCATCCAGCATGCTGATCTTACTGGCAAGGAAGAGGTGGGCCATGTTGATATGGACGTGAGCACTCAGCCAATCACAGAACGGCTAACTGAAACCAGACAAAAACACAAGAAGGAGGGAAAGTCATTAAAAACAGCTGAGACTAGTTAAGAAACTTTCATTGTTCCTGTGGAGGATCAATAAAAGTTGAATGTTATGACATCACAAAGTTCTGACAGCTGGTTCTGAATATAGGCTTTAACATCCACCTTCAGACCCTCAGACCATCTGGACCTTCAGACCCTCAGACCTTCAGACCTTCAGACCCTCAGACCTTCAGACCTGGGACTGTCTGTCACAGACCCTCACACTGCTGTGATGTTCAGCTGTTCTAAATCAAACTTAATGTGAACCAGAAGGAAGAGATTCATTAATCAGCTGCAGCAAACGAGTTCAGATCAGGAAACAGGGAGGCGTCTCATTAATGTCCAACTGTGTCTACATTCAGTCCATCAGGTGTCCAGTGACTGAGTGTTCCCTCCATGAGTCCTGAGGCTGCAGCGTCTCAAAGGAAGGTCAGTTTGATCTGTGTGTGATTTGCACGCGTTGTGTTTTACAGCCTCAGACTCTGGATGAGTTTTTACACAAATCGGTGATTAAAAAAAAAAAAAGCCTGTTAGGTTCTGACAAATAGCAACGCCCTCATGTTGCTCCCTGGAATCTGCCTTTAATCTGCTCCGACCTCCGATCTACTGCAGGTTCTTATTTACTCTTTTTATTCCCAGTCAGTTTTTGGTTGTCGCGGTTGAAGACTTCTGTGATGGAGCTTCATGGAGCTGAAAGGTAATTCTTGTGCTGCTCTGAATTACACGGAGACTGACCTGATCACTTTATACAGAAAAACACAGATGTGTCTGTGAAGTATTTATTTATCCACCTCAGAGAAAGTTTCCTGTCAGAAATCTCATAATTTAATTTAGAGCTTTTATTCCTCCTGAAACTGAAGGCAGAGAACAGGTTGATGTTGTCAGTGATGCAGCTGCAGGTTAAACTCACCTTCAGTAGGTCATGTTGTTTCCTGGAGACTCAGCAGGTCACGTCTCCGTCTTCAGCCTGTCTCTGTCTCTCTGTCCTCCCAGCTCGTCCCTCTGCATTGTCCTCTCTGCAGGAATAAATGGGGGGAATATGGCTATCAATAGAAAAACGGGGGCCCTCCCCCTTCACCCCCCCATCCTGAACCTCCTCCTACTGGACCGACAGGAAAACTTTTAACTCTTTCCTCCCTTCAGCTGGTACCCTCATCCAACACAAACCTCCTTAAAACTGTGAATGCTGCAGGGACACCTTTACTGACAGGGACATTTCATTTATTTTATTTTGACATGAAGTTTACCTTACTGGAGCTGGAACTCAGCCATCTTTAGATGGACCCAAACTGTAAAACAAACAGGAAGCAGCCACCCAGATGCTCCGTTATCTTCTACGCTCTGGTCCCGAAGAAGACTTGGAACCCAAAACCACTGCTGCTGTGTGTCCACTGATGCTGACATTCAAGGGAAAAGTTTCACTTCAGTTTAATCAGTAACTTCACATATTGAACCTCGTGAGCCTAAACTTCACGATTCTGATTGAGTGATTCATGATTCATGAGTCTGAGCTGAAACCCTGCTGAGGTTCAGTCTCTCATTAATGAGAAACTAATGAGAAACTTCATGGCATCTTTCTGGAGACTTTCTGAAGAAATGTTCAGGCTGATGTCTGTCCTTAGTCTAGGACACCTTACAGCTGAAAGAGGTTCTGATGATTTCACGTTTCTGCTCCCAGAATCCTCCAGCTGTTCCCTGGGAAGCCTCCACCCTGCAGCTTGACGATCCAATCTTAGACCGGCAGACCTTAACATCTGGGAGGAATCAGCTGGGACAGACTGTTTATTGTCCTGACCCTGATGCTCCTCTGAGGCACCAAACAGATCCAGTTTCATGTCATCGGTGAAAAGACGGGGAGGAAGGACAATATTTAACGTCTCCGGTCCCCGGGGTTGGTCTCCATCACAGGCAGCACGATGAGCAGATGATGGATTTGGGGGTCCTGGTGGGTCGTGTGACCTTGACAGAAGCGGAGGAGCTCTGGAGATGCTGATGAGCACACAGACTTCAGGCTGTTTACTGTAATATTTGCTCCTGGAGACTCGGAGTTCATCAGAACTCATTTACAGTCACAGCTTCAGTGAGGCTGATTTAATTTCCCAGCAGCTCTCGTCATGTTTACTCCCCAGAGGGCCTGTGGTGAAAGTAATCGGACTAAAGTGAGACGTTTAATGAACACAGGGAGAAATATCTTCCTTCCTGGCTGATCACACGGCTGCCCAGGGGCGGAGGACGAGTGCTAAATCACTTCCTTCCCGGATCCATTTCTGGGTTAGGGATGATGTGAGTTATTTGCTTTGGATCCTTCTCTCTGGAGACGTGCTCCCCAGCTTCCTCCTGACAGCAGATGTTGGCAGGCTGTGGTGGGGGGGTTAGCAGCTCTTGGTGCTCTTTTCTGTGTTCCTTCCTGTGAATTCAGGTGTGTTCAGCCTCAGTCTGACTCCAGATTCAAACTCACATGCTGCTCTTTGTTTTTGGCTCCAGACGTAGCGGAAACGTTGACTTTGCATCTTTGCAGCTTCACATGGCCAAAAAAGACGAGTCCTAAAAGTGTGATGTTGTAGCAGCGGGCCTGTGAGGCTTCGACAGGACTGATGAAAAACAGAGAAAAAAAACCTGAGTTTCCACTGCTGAGCTAAAGAATGTGAGAGCTTTTCCTGAGGGTGTTGTCGCCGAAAAGTTTATGTAGCTTCTAAAATTAAAACTGAAGAATAAACCTGTTTTTCTGCTGTCATCAAATCTCATGTGCAGACTCAGGCCCTGAAAACTCAACACACTGTGACTGAAGAAAACACAAACAGACGAAATACAACAGCTGCGTTTCCAGAAGGCACAAAGAAGAGATGAAACAGTTTTTATTAAAACAATCCAATCGTTCAAATCTTTTCACTCTTTCAAGTTTATCACTTCCTTGTATGCAGATAAGTCAATCGGTCGATCAGTCTTTATTGGTGTAACACTTTATATGTCACAGTGCCTGAAACAGGACCAGGAACCTTCAGGTCACTCATTGAAAAACAGGAAATCCTCACATTTAATCTGACAGATCCAAGACCTGAACTCCTGCTCCTCCTCAATCAGGATCATCACCTGACCCCAAATAAGGTCACAGAAACTTCTGTCATGTCTCTTTGTTCAGCACAACATCAGAAGAATCAGATCTGGGTCCAGGTCCTTTGTCTTCCATCTCATGCTCCTTCAGAGACTTGAGACCTGCCTGGATGTTTCTTGCAGCAGTGCACTCTGGGAGGTCTCTTTTTAAGTTATGGATCACATCAAATGAGCCTCATGTGATTCCAGCTTTAAATTCAGTGTGGTCCAGGCTCCCTCCTCACCTGATGTTCTCAGTGCTCTGCTGGAGAAGTGGAGCTTCTTACAGATGTTTCCTGGGGAGCAGCAGCTGCTGTTGATGTTTCAGCAGGGATTTGAGGATTTAGACTAAAGTCAGCTGAAGAGGAAAGTGGCTGAGTTCATCTCCGTCAGGCCACGTCAGAGTCCAACAGCTGGAGTTTCATATTCTGCATGGGACACAAACATTCGTCCTCCAAAATACAAACCTTTTCGTTTTTCTACTTTAAGACTTTCAAACCGAGAGCTGAAGTGTTGAAATGAGCTGAACAGGGTTTTCAGTCAGTGGTCATTTATTTCAATGTAATCATGTTGTGTAATGTATTTTAATCTTCTGTATCGCTGATTATTTAACATTGTCTGTGCAAATGAACTTCAATTGATTAATTCTGTCAGGCCTGCCAAACTGAAGTTCAAGGTCAAACACAAATTTTACAAAGAAGGTGGTTGCTTCAAATTTGATAGAATATTTCAATAAATGCAGAGGATTAAAAGTGTCTTCACCAGGAAGTTGGTCCATGACGTTAAATTTACTGCTCGTATTTTGTAATAATTGTCTTTATCACAATCTTGGTTTGTTCATGCATTTTTGTTGGATGTCACAAACTCCTACACTCACACAGTGACATCTAGTGGCGATGACAGGAACTACAGCAGCATGTTGAGTGGTTCAGGTGGACGGACCACACAAAGACTTGGTCCTCCTCCTGAACTGCAGTTTCCTCAGCTGATGTTTGACCGAAGACAGCTAAACAACTTCACTACTTTAAAGAAACAAAACAAAGTTTCCAGAGGTACACAGTTTACTTTCCTCAAAGTAATGTCAAACTGAAGCAGGTCCGTCCGTCCTCTCTACCTCCTGTAGCTGCACAGGACGGGATAGATGGTTTCAAATGCTGTGTAGATATCAGCTGAGGTTTTGGCTCCTGGAATGAAACATGAAACATTATGATAAGACGTTACGGGATGTTCTTTGTAAATGAGAACAGACGATCAGATTCAGCTGGACTTCAGTGTGATTGGAGCTCAAACATGAACTGACCGCCACAGTAATAAACCCTGTACGCTGAATGATGAACACTCAAACTCAGCTCAGTTACCGGTGAATACAACCTTCCCTGAGGGAAAGATGGTCGCAGTGATGTCAGGCGTCACACTATAGAAGAGGCCCGGAAACAGCTCTGGCTCATAACTGTGGAGAAAGAAAAGCACATAAAATCAGACTGACACTTGTGACTGACTGGAGACAGTCGGATGAGCTCACCTGCACAGCTGCTGGTGATGCTGTCTCAGTCGCTCCAAACTCAGGGGGAAGATGCTGCAACTTCCCACCACGTTCCGGACCCTGAAGTCCAGGAAGGAGATGGGAAAGCCCAGTTTCTGCAGTCGACGGGCAAACCGCCTGGCGGCCACCCGGGCCTCCTCCTCACTGCTCCAACACACAAAGGTGAAGACAACTCACATTCAGCCCCCAAACTGTGGCAGCATCAGGGCTCAGTCTAGACTGATGCACCTCTTCGCTCCTGTGCAGACGACGCTTCCAGACTCGTAGATCACAGCTGAAGTTCGCGGCTTACGGATCCTCATAGTGAGTGCCCTGAAGACCTGAAACCCCACAAGAAGTTCAAAGGTCAATGACCTAAGGAAGCCTTTGTGTGATCCCTGTGTTCAGGCGTCGCTGTCCACCTTTGGGTTGAACTCGACGTTCCACACTTTCTGAGCGATAACATTCAGGTCCAGACGACAACCCAGCTTCACTGAAGAGACGACGTTCCTGCACAAACACACCACAGAGGGACTTTTACGACAACATGTGAATGCAGCGCGATGCTGATGACGAGAGGAAGACCATGTGCTGAAACTGAAAGCTCCAGAGCAGCCTCTAGAGAAAACTGGTGTTGAGTTTGGCCATTGGTGACTCACTGTATCTGTGGGCCGATTTTAGGAAGCTCCTGAGACACACCTGAGCCTGTGGAATTCTGGGAGCTGTAGCTTAGACTAGTTCTGCTCTCATTTTTTGCTGAAACAAACCAAACACCATCAGAGGAGCAGAGTGTCTCTAATGAACAGGATCACTAACATAATTTGTTTTGTCGTCGTTGTCGTCGTACCTGTGCTGTCTCGGTTGGACTGGCTCAGTGTTAGCAGCTCATCAGGCAGTAAACTGAAGAACAGCTCGTCCTCCTCAAGCTCCTCCTTCCTCTGTGGGGAGTCCTGCAGAGAGAGACTGCATCCGTCTCTAGGCCGGGACCAGAGCAGGACCAGAGCAGGACCAGACCAGGACCAGAGCAGGACCAGAGCAGGACCAGAGCAGGACCAGACCAGGACCAGACCAGGACCAGACCAGGACCAGAGCTGGACCGTACCAGGACCAGAGCAGGACCAGAGCAGGACCAGACCAGGACCAGACCAGGACCAGAGCAGGACCAGAGCAGGACCAGAGCAGGACCAGAGCAGGACCAGACCAGGACCAGAGCAGGACCAGAGCAGGACCAGACCAGGACCAGACCAGGACCAGAGCAGGACCAGACCAGGACCAGAGCAGGACCAGAGCAGGACCAGAGCAGGACCAGAGCTGGACCAGAGCAGGACCAGAGCGGGACCAGAGTGGGACCAGAGCTGGACCAGAGCTGGACCAGACCAGGACCAGAGCTGGACCAGACCAGGACCAGACCAGGACCGGAGCTGGACCAGACCAGGACCGAAGCTGGACCAGAGCTGGACCGTACCAGCACCGGAGCTGGACCAGAGCTGGACCAGACCAGGACCAGAGCTGGACCAGAGCAGGACCAGAGCAGGACCGGAGCTGGACCAGAGCTAGACCGGAGCTGGACCAGACCATGACCGGAGCTGGACCAGACCAGGACCGAAACTGGACTGTACCAGGACCGGAGCTGGACCAGACCAGGACCAGAGCTGGACCAGAGCAGGATCAGACCAGGATCGGAGCTGGACCAGACCAGGACCAGAGCTGGACCAGAGCTGGACCGTACCAGGATCGGAGCTGGACCAGACCAGGACCAGAGCTGGACCAGAGCTGGACCAGACCAGGACCGGAGCTGGACCAGACCAGGACCGAAGCTGGACTGTACCAGGACCGGAGCTGGACCAGACCAGGACCAGAGCTGGACCAGACCTGCAGAAATCAGCTGGTAATCTGTTTTAGTGCAGAGCCAAAGCAGTTTCCAGGTAAGACATTTTCTCAGATTTAGAAATGAAACGTTTGATTTTAGAGTTACAGTTTGGACTTCCTGACTCTTCCTTTGGCAGCTCGGAGCTCCGATCAGACTCCTCCTCTGAGTGAACTGACCCTTTAACAAGCTGCAGCTTTTACTCACATTCATAATGAAGTTATCAAAGTACTTTTCCAGTGCTGACTCATCCATGACCCAGGTCTGATAAAGAGGGAACTCTGGTTAATCTGATGTGTTCAGTTCGATCAGCTGATCCTGGAGAGTCAAACATGTTTGTTTACATTCAGTGTGATCTTTGTTTCCAGGTGACCTAAAGCAGAATCAACATGATGTCACCTGAAGGCATCACCAGCATCCTGAGGGAAACAGCTGTCTGAATGAACAGTGAGAGTTATTATGGTCTGTTGAGTGGACTCATAGTATCCCATAATACTTCAGGAAAAGTAGTGTTCCACAAATGGTTGCTAACTGAGCAATATATCCCATCATGCACTGCTCTCACAGTGAAGTCCCTGGGTGGATAAGTGATTATTGGCGTTTGATATTCTGTGGAGGATGGATCCGGGCAGGTGGAGGTTTTTCCCGCATCAGACCGAGGTCTTGAGGACAGATGCTCAGAAAGATGGGAGGAACCATCGTTTGTGATTATAAGTGTGTCTGACTCCAGAGGCTCCGTGTTATTATTTCTGCTGAGGCCTGGCTGTTTATTCAAGCTGCAGATAATTACACCACCAACTTCTCCGCAGCATAAACAGCCACCTTCCTGTCTGCAGTTATCTCTCTGCTTCCAACACCAAGATCAAGGACTTCTCTTCATCATCCGGTCCAGAACCTCCAGAAGGAACCCCAAACCACCAGGAGACGGAGGGTGCTGGTCTTAAAGGTCAGAGTTCGTGTCTTCCTGTTGTGTTCCTCTAATCTTTGATACTTTGAGGATTATTTCCATTTATGGGAGATTTTGTCCTCCATTCGGGCAGTTCAGTTTTGTTTTGTTCCCATCCTTCCTTATGACCTCCCTCCTTTCCCTCCTTCTCCTCCACCTCCTTTGCACCAGTTTCCATTTCCTTCCTTTCCTCCCTTTCCCTTCATACTTTCCTAATTTATTTACTTTCATTCTCTTTTCTTATATGACTTTCTCCCTCCTTACAACTAATGTTTCCTGCCTCCCTTTCTCCTCCTTTCCTCATTCCTTTTTTATTCCCTCTCCATGTCTCCTTCCTCCTTTCTGAAATCCGTTTTTCCTTCTTGTCCTTCAGGAGACATCAGCTTGTTTATATCCGACATTAAATTCTTTCTGTTCTTCATGTTTCCTCCTGAGGACTGTCACTTCCTGTCCTCCGGTCCCGGTCTCAGAGTCCCGGTCTCAGAGTCCCCGTCCCCGGTCCCGGTCTCAAAGTCTCCGTCCCCGGTCCCGGTCTCAAAGTCCCCGTCCCCGGTCCCGGTCTCAAAGTCCCCGTCCCCGGTCCCGGTCTCAGAGTCCCGGTCTCAAAGTCCCCGTCCCCGGTCCCGGTCTCAAAGTCCCCGTCCCCGGTCCCGGTCTCAGAGTCCCGGTCTCAAAGTCCCCGTCCCCGGTCCCGGTCCCTAATTGGCCGCTGAGGCTGGGTGTGAACAGTATTGAGGCCCGGCCGGCTCCAGATGTGGGCTGGGCGTCAGTGCGGTGTCCGAACCGCAGTGAAACCTGAGCTGGATCTCAGTATTTTGGGATGTTTCTCGTGAGGCAGGACAAAGACACGTTTCCAGGCCGGATCCCGGACTGAGCAGATGGTTCTGAAGGAGACAGAAGCCCAAAGACGGTAAATTCCTCCAGAGGAGTCGGATTCTGACTGACGACGTAAACGTGTGAAGTTTTAAGAGCTAAAGTTTAAAGTTTAAAGTCGATGCAGCTGGACCGGGAGCTGGACTTCGGGCTCCCCGGTTTGTTTTCCCCGGTGCTCCGGTGTTCGGCTCCGGTGTGACCGGGTGGCGTCCCTCGGTGGGGCCACGTGTGGCGGCTGGAGGGTCCGGCTGTGCACCGGGCAGAGGCGGAGGAGCCTGCGGGAGGTCGGCTCCGGCAGCCCGGCTGTGAATGCCCGTCAGTCGGTGAGCTGTCCGGTGGATCCGCCGGTCACCGGCCGTCAATCAGCCGCCGGTTGCTGTGGCAACGACTTCACTGCCTGGTTACCGCCTCACTAACGAGCTAACGGCTAAAGAGAGCTAACTAACGAGGTTTATCTCCTAATGAGGTGAAGGAGCTAAACAAGCTAATTCTAACAACTGGCCAAAGAACTAACCAGCTAATGTCATGAGCCAGCAACTGACTCGGTAACCAGCTAGTTAAGCAGGTAGCTGCTAACTGATGTTAAACAGGATTAATTAACATGTTAATGTTGTTAGCCAGTTGTTAGAAGTTAAAAAGCTAAAGTTGTTACGAACTAACGGCTAATATTTTTAGAGAATTAACAATTATCTGACAAGTTTCTCCTCACTTACCAACAAACTAACAGTACAGGGCAGCTAGTTATGGTGACCAGATTGGCAGTCATTTTCATGTGTTCATCCTGTCTTCCTGTTTCCTGACTCAGATATGGCTGAAGATGTCAGTGGATTCTGATAACTCCTGTGTTTTGCTGTCAACGAGAGACTCCAGGACTTCCTGTGTCTTCCAGACGGCGGACGAGAAAGATGACCTCCCAGGAGTGGGAGAGGAGAGGTGGCTCACTGACTACTTTTCTTTGGAGCTGCTGCGTTTGCTGTCATTGTATTTTCTTACATATGTTTGTAAATTGTCTTGATTACTCAAAAAAAAACGGTTTCTGGTCACTTTAAGAACTTTGGGATTCAGGAAAGGATAATGCTGCTGCTTGGTTAACTTTCAAAGACACATTCTCTGCTGCAAACAAGCGACCAGCAGGTTTAAAGAGTTGATATAGCCTCTGACCTCTGAGAGGAACCTCATGTTTCCAGGACCTGTGGCTGGAAACCAAAGGGGACGGCTCTTTGGTATTTTCTCCTTGATGTTTCCATCAGGGTTGGAGAGACAGAGTTTTTGTGCCTTGTGATTTGTCTCTTTATATTGTCTTTCTTCTGTCCGCAGCAGCAGGACTGTGAGTATGAAGTCAGCTTGCTACCTGCAGATGAATGACTGTTTCTCCTCCTCCAGTGTTCTGGAGATGCTGAGCTACTCCAAGTTCTCCGACCTGGAGACGTGGCTGTGCATGCCATCCTCACTGCTGCTGCTGCCCAGGGCTCTGGACCCCGCCCATACGTCCTCCTCCTCTTCCTCCTCTACCTCTTCTTCACACGGGTCCAACCTCTCCTCCTCCTCCTCCCCAGCCTCCAACTCCCGTCATTCCACTTGCAGTGAGCCAGGAGATGCTGACACACTGCTTAGGTAAGGCTGTGTATTAAACAGGACACGTTAGAACATTGATGTTGGAGCTCTCAGGCAGTTTGCTGATTGACTTCATTTAATCTTCTTAAGAGCTGCCTCCATCAGCTATTCTTCAGAACTGTTATCCCTTCTGATGGTTCTTCCTCTTTCCTCCTTAAACAGAATCAGCTGATATATCTGATCTGAAATTGACTTCAGTGATAAACTGATGAACCAAGTTAGTTCAGATCTGGATCAGTCCGACTCTCTGACTCCTTCTGTGTGTTTATCCGTCCATTCTCATCTGACGTCTTTGATAGTGACATCTAGAGTTACTTCTCTGCATTGGACGCTCCGCTTGTCTCCTGTGGGTGTCACAGCCAATCAGAGTGTCTCCTTCAGCGGCCCAGCTGTCAACATCTCTGGATCAGTCTTGTATTTTTCTGATCTTCTGAGATAGTGCTGTGTGTGTGTGCGCAAGTGCTTGTAAATGCTACATCATTTGGACCAAACAAGTGTTTTCTTGCCAGAGAAGAGATTTTGACCAGGACTCTTTTTTTCCACACCTTTAAAGGTAAAATAGAAGCTGAGTGGTACTGAGGTCTGGTTCAGTGGGTGCCCTGCAGACTGGAGCAGCAGTAGAAGATAATGTGATGGCCACCAGATGTCTTTGTAATGAGCCTTCAGTGGAGACTCGATCTCAGCTGCAGCAGCTCCGTAAAAAACAGATCTGTTCAAACTGTGGCCAGCAGAAACACTGTCCCCCTGACACTGTAGCTTGGGAAGTATTTGTCTGGCACCATGGAGATGGGAGTCAAGTAGGGGGAGATAAGCCCTGAGCCTGCAGGGGGCCTGGGGGGTAAAGGCTGCTGCTTATTGAGGTGCAGTCCTTACAGCTGTGCTGTATAGCTGCTGAATGTATAGTCATTTGTTTGGATTGAGGGCTCATTGCGTTGAAGGCCCATTAACTGAAACCCAGCGCCCCAGTTAACCCTTTGAAGCCCACAGAAATGTAGCTGCCTCCATCAGGTGGTCTTCAGAGTGTTGTTGCTGTTTTTTTCTAGAGAAGCAGCTCTGATATATCTGTGTGACACTAAACTAATGGCAGGAGCTGCTGTTTGTTTGGTAGGGAAGTATTACTACGTTGTCACAGAGGCAGACCAGCCCTAAGCCAGGGGCCCAGGGCCGTCAGGGGTCCTTTACTCCTTTAGACCTGTACATGATGACATTGAAGCATGGAAGTATGTCTTGGGTGGTCACAGGTCAGACCCTAAATCTGTGCTTTGCCCCTTCAGGTCATCAGAGAAGGACTCCGTCCTCTTCAGTCCTGCACTGGGGAGAGAGATGCCGTTTCTGGCCACGCCCCTCCTGTCATCCACCCCTGAATCAGCACCGAGCTCAGGGGTCTCAGCAGGGGACTCCACCTCCCACAGTGGGATCAGCATCAGGAAACGCCGGCGGCTTGCTGCCAGTCCTGGAGGACTCCACTGGACCTCAACAGGTGAGACAGCACTCATTGAAACACACATGTATAACAACAAGGGTTAGGGTTACCCGAACACCTGAGGGCAGCCATTTGAACTGCATGTGAAGGTGGTCCACTGTTGATCAGTTCCAGTGTGACGATGATGCTGACCTGATCCTGCACTTATAGCCTCATGTTGAACACCAACAAAGGAGGGTCAGAGGTGGGTGTACACACGCAAACAAACACACACTCTGTCTCTCTCTCTTTCTCTGTTTACAGCCATCAGCTTCCTTGCTTCCTGTGTTAGCTCCACCCTTGTGGAGAATGATAATGAGCTTCCTGTTGACCAGATTGTGGACGCTCGTCCATCAGGTGTCTGACTCTCAGCTCCATGTTGTTGACTTTAGAATAATCTTCTCTATCAGCAGCTTCCTGTTGTGGGCTCCTGTGTCTGTAGATGGTGTTGATGGGGAAGGAATCAGTATTGAATAAAATATGCTTCTCCTCTGTTCTGTTCATGAAGAGCTTCACATTCAGGAGTAAACTCCATCACCTCATAGCTTCATATCTGCAGTAAACAATAATATGATGTCAAAGGGTTTTGTCTCAATGGAACAAACACAGACCGCATCAAAAACCGTGTGTTGTCTTGGTTAATCTTGAACCTGAAATCAAGAAAGCTATTTATAAAAAATAAAAATCCAGTTACATTTTTCAGTAATGACCTCAACATTAGGGAGCAATAAAAGCTCTACTAATGGAGGAGGAGACATTTCCCGTGGGATTCTGAGGGTTAAAGAGGGTTAAAGTTTGACTGTTTCTGAAGTTTAAGATATTTCCTTTCAGCAAACAGAAAATTGGAAAAAATATATTAGAAACAGCAAATATAATTATGCTGTTGAAATGACCCTGAAGAGGAGTGACATGGCCCTAATGTGTAACTTTGGTTGAGAAGAAGCAAGTAAAGGAATGATGTGAAAATGAAGAATTGGGATTGTTGGAGAACCCCCCAACAAGAACAGATTCTGTGGAAACACAGCTCCAGCCCATCTGTTGTGTTTTTTCTTTGTCTTTACTCTCTTTGTTTCCGTCATCTTGTTTCTTGTGTTTTCTCCTCAGAGCCTTTTAACTTTGTGAGGAGTCTCTTTCCTCTTGTCTTGCATTGTTACGGCTCTTTTCATGTGGTTCTGTTGTTTCTGAGACATTTTAAAATTTTGTCTTGTTTTTGTATTCCAAACATGACAACAACAGTGATGTCATCCTCTCAGACATCTGAATTCCAAACATATTGTCTGCTCAGCTTCCCACGATGGCCCCGCCGCTCTCAGACGTCTATTTTGCATCACATGTGAACTCTGGGCCTCCTGTCTTTTTACAGTCAGAGTTCATGAAGTGGGTCAGTGTCTGTAAATGTTTAAGAAAAACCGCAAAAACATCTTAAACTCACAAGGCTTCACCTCTGGCTCTGAGGAATTTGGGCCAGATTAGCTTCGGTGGAGAAGAAGTCCTGACAAAGCTCTATACTGCTTTTTTCACACCTTTGTTGTCCAAATGTGGATCTGGACGTCATGTAAAATGTGAATATTCATCACTGAACTGATCCAACTTCCTCCAGTCTCTGGAGGAGAAGGTTTGACCTATTTAAACGCAGGAGTCTCAGACTGAAGGAGGTCCACGCTGTAGTTTCCCTCCATTCGTCCAATGAGCTAGGACATCTGAATTCATGTGTACACAGTCCACCAGAGGGAGCCATGACTCCAGCTGGAGTCTGTGCTAACTCAGTCAAAGTAATGAATCTCACATCATTGCTGAGGTTTTCCCTGAACAGGACTTTGGTGCTATAATGATCCAGATGTGAGCTGAGGAGTGAGACGTCATAGTCAGGATCACAGCTCAACTCTGTTCTTCCACCATTACATATACACATTTTATGGAATTGGTCCTTTAAATTCTGAAGCATCTAAAATGATACTTGGAGCACCAGCATCTTTTAAGGTAGCTCAAACAGATACAGACTGGATGACACCTCCTCCTCCTGAGATGAAACTCTGCCTTTGTATATCCAAAGTCCTTTTTTTTTTTTTTTTTATCGTTACTGGGATTTTTAACATGAAAGTTAACTCATATGACAGAAAAGTGTTTGGAATTCAAAAGTGTTTTTCTCCTCATGTAGTTTTAATGCAGCAGGTCAGGGAGTCGCCTGCAGTCTGACATCTGAGCACACACACACACACACGTAACTTCAAGCCATCTCATCTTTCTCCGCTCTAAATAATCTGAATCTCAAATAAAGATGTTTATAGTTACATTTGATGTTTTGGATTTGATTTGAAAAACTAAATGCTGCAGGAACTGATGATCGATAAGAAGAGACATTATGTAATGTTTTTAACAGAAGTAAAATAAGGTAAAATAAGTGTTTCCTGCACTTTCTCTGTATGTGTGTCCGCGCATGCCTGTGAGTGTGTGTATGTGTGGTGTACAGTAACAGCAAACAGTCTCTGGTTTCTCTTGTCCAGGTTCCGTGCAGCGTGAATTCTGGTCACCTGATCTGTCTCCTGGATCAAGACGGAGTGTTGCAGGAGGTGGAAGGAGCCTCACTCTGGTCGATCTGGGCAGGGGCTCACCAGCATGCGGCAGCGACCGGGCGGCCTTGAGGAAAACGGTTTCGGTAGATGACCGACTGCTGCAGCCGGTGCGGGGAGAGCAGCAGCATCTGAGACTGCTGAGCCGACTGGAGAAAGGCAGGAGGAAGCTGAGAAACATCCACGTGAGTGTTAAGCTTCACAAAAACTTGAGTTTGGGAAACATTTCATGATATTTCATCTGTAAGGACACCTGTGTCCACCATCTTTAATGTTAAGTCATTATGAACCTGTCTTCACCACGGTGGGCGAAAGTCCTTTGGTTGAAGGTGCTTTCTCACATCGAACATGATGAGCTGTTTCCTTTAGTTGTTGTACGTTCATAAAACTTATATGCAGCGAACATTGTTCATCTATTTCCTGTTTCCCCCGAAAGCGTCTCCTCCTCCAACAGCTGTTCTCTGATGGTTCTTCCTGTTTCCTCCTTAAACTGGAGAATCAGCTCGTTCAGTGATAAAGTGATGAACCAAGTTAATTCAGATCTGGATCAGTCTGACTCTGTGATGGAGCTCTGCTGTTTTACTTGTTGTGTGTGCATCCATCCATCGTCCTCCATCTTTGATCAGTTTCTCAGCATCATTTTCTGTCTGAGACTCAGCTGGATTAGTTTTACTGTTGAACTCTGAGTGGAGTCTGTTTTAAAACAGTGCTGAAGTGCACTTATATCTGGTTGTGTTTGTGTGTGTGCGCGCGCGCGCATGCATGACTCCTGTCCCTCTGCTGACTGATAGAGCTCGCTCACTCTTTGTTTCTCTCTCTCTCTGTCCTTTCTCTGAACTAATTTTACCACCTCAGCCGTCACAGTGAGTCACGGCTCAGTATTGTGTGAGCCACAGGACGATCCTCTTCACACACTCTGGTCTGTAGCCTTCAAGTCCTGCTCTGTGGCCTCATGGACTCTCATGGACTCTGAGTCCTGCAGGTGGTTTGTAACACAGCAGGTCCACCAGATCCTGGATCCTGATCTGAGTGACAATATCACAGAAAGTGTAATCCCGAGTGTGTCTGTAGCACCACAACACACATGGTACTGACAAAGTACAACAATGTTGTGACACATTTGATGTTGTATCAAAGAAGCAACAGTTTGTGTGTTTGTGTTACGGATCTGTTGTGATGTTAATAATATTTAGCTGAACTGTGCAGCTCCAGCTCTTTACTTCATTACTTCATTATCATTAAGTCTAACCCACCTGTGGTGTAGATGAAGATCTAACTGGCTCAGTAATAGTCTGGCAGATTAAAAGAGGAAACCAGCAGGTGGAGCGAACTGTGTGTGTTTCTAGTATCTCAACTGTTGGTAACAGTGTCTGTGTGGAAACGCTGTGCAGCTGGTGTCCTCTCACATTCTGCTCCATTGTCTCAGTAAATAATAGATTTCCACTCAACAGAGGCAGCCAGGAGACGGAATCACGCCTGTGCTGGTGGTCTTGGTTGCTATGCTCAGGTCAGCGGTGGAAAGTTGTGCTGGTGGCTTTGGGGTGTTTACTCTGCCGCTGTAAAACAGGAACAGGCTTTAGGACAGAGGGCGCAGCAGCTGGTGGACACGAGCAGGATGGTAACACCTCATCATTCCTGGGACTGTCCCCTCCTGATGAACAGTCCCTGTCCCTCATATACACCAGATCCAGATCCAGATCCAAAACACAAGCATTGCATTTCTTTTAGAATTTGCACTAAATTTGGATGAAACTCTAAAACAGTGTTGTTGTTTTCGGGGCCAACAGTCAGCTGCAGCTTTACCCCAAACTTAGATTATTAAACTGGTGTAATCAGGTTTCTCTGCAGCTTCTATCCTGGATTTTCTGAGCCTGACCATCATCCGCTGCTCCGCTCATTTCACCTGTGGAGGAAGATGATGAGAACTCAGCAGTTGTTAGTTGCCTCAGCTCCAGCAGGGGGCGAGCTCCTCTGTTTCTCACTCCCTGAGCTCTTGTGTTGGTTTGTTGGGAGAGGGCTGTCGTTTTCTGGTCAGACTCCCCCAATAAGATTCAATGAATAAATCTCAGAGAACATGCCTTTTCTCTGAGAGTCAAGCTGTTAAACCTTTCACAGTTTAATCAGACTGAGACACCAGCTGTCTTACTTCCTCCATCTCTCTCTCTCTCTCTCTCTCACACACAGTGCTTTATTGCCTGAGGAGTTTCAGGCACTAAAATGAGCTGCTATCTGACGGTGCTGATGCAGATAGATACTGTGAAACATATGATTCATCTTGGACAAACTGAATAGTGTGTGTATGTTTTTGTTGTGGTGGTTATATTCTCTGTAGATGAGCTGACCCTGGCTCCCAGACTACATTTCAATAGAGTTCAGACAGTTGTCTTATGACAGAGACATTCAGTCCAGACCCACGACTGGATTTAGACGTAGGCCAGTTATGGTTTTAAATCTGAACTAGATCCATCAAAGCTCATCAGACCTCTTCAGGTTGTGAGCTTTAATCTGCTCAGACTTATGTGTTATGCCGCAAGCTGTGTCACTGATGTTGACATAAAACTTTATGTCTTGAGTGTTCAGAACAGCATTATAACAGTGTCTCAGTCTGAAATCCATCTCATGAACATTATTCTGCAGCACAATGAGAACACTAAAACTAGATAAAATATAATACTAAAAACAGCTGCATCTTGTGAGTGTTGTACACATAATGTGTGTTTATTGTTGCACACGGAGAGTTCACATCTTGAAATGAACAATTTTAACAGGCAGTTTTTATTCTTTTAAGTAAGTAAGGTCAACAGCGACTTTTACTTGTCAGGTCTGATTACAGCAGCACTGTCTGCTCCTGTTTTCAGTCCATAATCATCCTATCTAGGGTCAGGATATTTTTCCACTTCTCTAAAATCTGATAAACATGTTTAAAATAGAATTTAATAAGTTCATCTGTTCAGGTAGAACTGATTGATTGATCAGAGTACAGATCAATGGCTGAATATTGACAGATGAGGTGATTCTGTAACATGGTTTATCCACCATCATCTTGTCCATATAGAATAAATACATGCCACATACACAGAGTCCAGTACAGGAGGGATTTGTGTATGTGTCCTGTTTACTTGTACATTTTTCTCAGCTGCCGTCTTTGTACACTAACACTCTCAAACACTTATACAGTGGTGTATTTAGCAGCCATGCTCCCATGGGGCTAATCATATCAGGCCACAAGTCAAGCAAGTCTTTCTGAACATCCATTAAGCTGCTCTGCTGCACCAAATCCTCCATGAATCACCCCACCATGAAATATTAGCTCCATAAATTCAGCCTGCCATCTTATTAAGCCTAATCCCTTGAAAAAACACAGCGTAGAGCGGATGATTGGTGCCGCTGCCGCTGTCGCCTCTGCCCCCGTCCCTCCCTCCACCTCAGGAGTATGTGTCAGCATGATATAAGAGGACTGCATAAACAAATGTGAAGGGCTGCAGTTGCACATTTCCTGCACAGAAATACTCAACTCAGAGCAGCAGTCAAAGCCACTCAGCTACTAAGAGGGAAAGTGATGGCTAATATTTCAATATTAATATTGGCAAGGAAGATAGATAGATATAACTTTATTGATCCCCAAGGAGAAATTCACCAAGATACAGTGATCTGCCACGTTTATAAGTTTCTTTTAAACTTCCCAGAATCCAAATTACTTTTACAGATTTTATGTTCTTCAAGCCAATATTGAATAAAAGAATCTACAAGCTAAATTAAATCGTAGATTTTATATTATTAATGTGATGCTGTGAGAAAGACGCATCATTGTTGATTCAATAACCCTATGCTAATCATTAGATTGATGCGACAATCATTTTATTATCGCACAAATGTCTGGTCAATAGATTCCCTAATTGCACTGTAAAACATGTAGTTAGTGTCAGACTACAATATTAAATCTAGAGTTCCCACATAGCAGATGATGGCGGTTCATCTGGTGCCACCTCATGAACCGTAGAACTCGCCGGTTTTCCCGTGCAGCGGTTTTACCCCTCACCAGTCCAGCTTAATATGGCAAGTGTTAGCAGCACCGTATCGATCTCCTAGCCTGCCACTCATCCGGCAGACCAACCTGCCAGTCAGCGCTTAGAGCTGCCAGAAGGGATGGCTCGGCCTCCCCCGTCTGTAGGCTCCTCGTCTGACTATGAATGCTGGCATTGCTGGACTAATTAACCCGGGAGAGGCCAACAAGCTTGTTACAGTTCAGCCTCTGACGAATACCAAAATAAAGCCTTTTTCAAATTAGCAAGGTGAACTGAGAAATAGTGGGGCAGGGAGGCTGGGGGGGGGGGCAGAGATTCAGCTGTGGTCAGCCTCGATTGGCTGTGTATGTATCAGAGAGTGAGGTTATATTAGTTCAAATTAGTGGTAGAAAGGTGAAGCCTGGTCAGGGTCCAGAACAGACAGTACACTCACAGGATTTGCACGGCCCCATCTGCCTTCAAATGATTCTTAGCAGCAAGGTTGTTCCAGTCTCTTAGAACTTTCCCCAGTTCTTCAGTCTCCATATTGTCCCAGACTGACCCCATGATGATCAGGACCCTGTAGGTCCAGACCATCTGCCAACAAAACCAACAAACACTTAGATTGTTTTAAATGTAAAGCGCACTATAAATAAAATGTATTATTATTAATTTATTTTTAAGCCAAGGGTGGTCCAGTTGGCAGACTGATTGGTGGTTCAGGTGGTTGGTCTGGTGCTCCACTTTGTCTCTGGGTTTTTAGCCTTTTAAAAAAAAAAAAGCCTCCTCAGGATTTAACCAATGTCAGGTGTTATTCTTAATTTTATATCAAAGGTCCTCATGGTCTAAAGGTAGACCTCCATGTGGTCTCTGATTCTAAATCAGGTCTCACTGCTATATTAATCCAGTGAAAATATCAAAGGTCTCAGAGAAATGCTCCGAGCACTTCTGGGGCCTTGTGATGTCATCACCCTCAGCCACATCCACCTCGACCTACAAAAAGCCCACAGAAATAAAGTGAGGGATCGGCAAGGAATGTTAAGCTTCACCTGATGGCGTTAATTGAAGCCAGACTCTGGTTGACATCTGTCACCCTGTTGTCTCCTGGCACAAAGGGCGTTCTCTGACATCAAAACATGGTCGCTGTTTTGACATTCACAGAAATACCAGCAGAATGAAGAGGAAGTGATACGGTGGCGGGATGAAGGTTTGACTGAGTGTCAGGTCAGTGAGGATCAGGTCTTTGCTGATGAACAGTCCTGTCTGTCCTTCTGCCTCAGTCTGCCTTTATATGCTTGTGTATGTGTTTTGCATTCGTGGCCTGCTATGTGTGTCTGGCACCAGTGAGTGACATATCCTCCTGTGGGTTGAATGATAATCAAATTTTTGGGATGTGGGGGCCAAATCGTTGCTCAGCTGAGAAGGATGTTAACCTCTGCACTGGCGTGGATGTGTCAGAGCCTGTAAAAGAGGTGTCATCAACATGGCTGTGACCTGCAGACGGTCTGTCACTGCAGCAGAAGGCAAAGTTTAGCGCTTCAGGGGAGCCCTGTTCCTCAATGAAAGAGGGAGGAGGCTCCGTGTACATCTATCAATTTTCCCTTGCAGCGTTATCTCCAGTTGTCATGGTGACAGAGTAATTTCATCGCAAGGTGCTGGACATCCTGCCTGCATATGTCTGTCAAATCGTGCCAGCCATCGTCTCCCTGCTGCTTCCTCTCACCTTCAGTTTCCCGGTGGTTTCACATCAGTCTGTTTGAACTTGGCATCATGGCAAGTTTCTCCTCCCACACGGTGACATAACAGGAGTCGCTCAAACTCTTCACGTTTGTGTGCTATGATTCCTGTCATTTTCATGTTCATGTATCCTCAGGTTGTCTTCCCACTATCCTCTACAGGTTTTAGGTTCAGGTCAGGTTAAACAAAAACAAAAACAAAACTACATTACCCATGAGCCTCACTTACTGTTGTTATGGAGAAGAGAGATGGCAAAAGAAAGAACCAGTTCCTCTATAATCTAATCTGCTATGGTCAGTGTAAACACAGAGCCTTAAAATGGTGATTTTACAATAAATATTGAATATAAAGTACGAACACATCTTTTATTCAGTGACATAAAAACATGAGGACCAGATGATGTAACGTGGACTTAGGCCAACATCAGCTCTGTGATCTGTGATGTCTGATTTGTGGAGTCGATGTTATAGCACACCTGATTAAAGCATCATCTGAAAAGACCTCAGTGTGAAGAGGGACAGGTGGTCTAAAGCTGCATGATCCAGAATCAAAACTCATTTCCTCCTCTGTCTCCTCCACAGAGTCTGGGAGCCACAGGCAGATACGACACCAGGAAAAAGTAAGTCCTGACTCAAGGTCTCCTCTGGTCATCAGCTGGAATAGTTTACTTTCTGTTGAAATTCACCCGTTTCCTCTTTATTGCTGAAGTAGTATCAGGAAGCATGAACATCTACAATTCAACCAGAGCCAGTGAACCAGATGAAGTCCTTATAACTGTACACACAGAGGATCAGATCCTCTCCTCTGATTGGCTCACTAAAACTACATGAGATGGACTTTAGTTGTCAAAACCACAAATATATATTTGTATGGATAGCCATCTTCCAAAATAAAAGACTGCTAAAATACGGCCTTTTAAATATTTCTCTCCCCACTCATCTTTCGTGCTTGACCTGAAGTGACTTATGTTAAAGAGAAAACAGAGCTTGAAAGCTGCAGCTTCTTCCTCCTCCTGAAATCTGACCTGAGGTCTGTGACGTCTTGATGAGACACTCATCCTTGATCATTGGCACTTGGCTTGGTTCCTTGCTGTTGATTTTAAAAGAGCTCCAGTCAAGGATGTAATTTTGGTCATAGTTATTGAATGCTGTTGCATATTTAGACTCCACTAATGTATGTTCAAGGCCATGAGCTCTGTAAAGAGGCTGAATGGACCATCGCACACATCAAGATGAAAAGATGTTTTATGCAACAAGAAAATCTATTTCAGTAGATTCAGGCTCTATTTTTATATTTCTCTTCAGTCTCTGTCCTTCAAACTCTTGATTTATTCTGTTGGAGAGACGCTTTATTCCTGAGGGTGGATCAACAATCATTAACTGTCAGCTGCTGCGTCATGTCTCATCCAAACAGCATAAGAGCAGCACAAGAAACCTGTGCTACAAAAAAACTGGACCAGACTCAGTGACTAACTTCCTTACAACAATGTGCCCTGAAGATAATATCTAACTAGGCTACTGAGCAGTGATGGCTAACATGTCTTTGGGGTCATCAGGTGGGAACCTCCTTTCACCGATGTTTCATCTAGTTAGGCCATGACACCTCCAGGAGGCTAAACAGTGCTCAGTGGCATCCCAGAGTCACCCCCCCCCAATGCCAGCCATCACCACTCCTCACACAAAGACAACTATCTCAAACAGCACCACTGTCAACTACTCTGACCTCTCACCAACTGCACCAGTGAAAGTAGGGATGGGATACAGACCCTGGTTCGGGTGCAGGAGGTGGAGGACAAGCTACACTAGCAGAGTCAGAAAACAAACTCACCTGAACAGTCCTATAATCAAACCAAATCAATCCAATACAGACCAACTCATCTTGACTGCCCACATGCTCTCAATGAGGCTCAAACAGGCCACACCCTCCACTTAAATACACTTCATCTGCTTCTCCAAAGAGTCTCTGTCTTAAGAGCTCCCCCTGTTGGGCCCCCAGCTACTATTACTTCTTCTAATCCACACCCACTGACTGGATCTTACGGCCTCATCCAACATTTCTCTGACTATTTTCCTCACCCTCTGTCCCCGTCCTCCTAACTCCTTTCAACAAAGCAACAACAGATCTGGCTACAAACCCTCTACATCCTACTTCCACTGGACAAATCCTAACCTTCTATCTTCGCTGCTCAGCATCCTTCCCCAGATCTGCATACCTGAGCTTTTTCCTTTCATATGCTTCTTCAACTGAATCCTCCCACGGCACGATCACAAAATTATATCAGGCCTTAGCTTTGTACAGGCTATTTCCTGGGGAACAACAAGCTTTCCTCCTAAATCCACCTGCATCTCCCAGTCACTGGCATCCTCTAAGCTGCCTTGCCTCCTTGTTATCTTACTAACTTTCCCTCCTTCTTGAACAAACTGAATTGCCACTCTCTCTGTCTTAGACCTCCTAAATTTGCCTGCCTCCGTATATCTTCAATGCCTGCAGCTAAGCTTTTTAAAACCTGGTTATGACGCAACGTATACCGTCCTTGGGACAGACTAACCTTACAACCTGGCCAGATGTGCTTTAGAGTTGAAGTACCTGAACACAACGACCATTGCGGGTCACCATTTACCATTAGTTTTAGGTTCTGGGGAGTTGGCAATACATCATATGTTGCCTCTATCAAAAATCTAATTCTACTTTCCTCCATACTCCACAGCTCTTTCCAACTAAGCTTTTTCCTCTCTACACCTCCCCAGTTCAACCACTGTCCCTGCTTAGCCTGAGGGTTAGCCCTAACCCCATATTTCCTCCTGTCTACGAACCTGCTCTACAACTAGCTTCCTCTTCTCTTTGGGACCTGCTCTACTCCACACTGGTTTACGTGGGCCAAGCCCCAAGCCTCCTCGGCCTATCTGTACATTACCCACAGTCTCTGTATGCCTAAGAGTTGCTTTCTCTTCCTGCACTGCCATTCTTGGATTCCATTTTCTCCCCTTGGTTGGGTTTGGAACCACCTTAGTAACTACCACATCTTTACTCCCAGATAACAGTTCTGTCCTAACCTTAGTTCATAAACTCCTCCACTAGACCAGATACTGGGAGCTGAAGTACGCCTTTCCCATAGAGTGAAGATGATTTTCTTTCTTACTCCCACCTGATCCCAGAAGATCTGAGCCTCTCCTCTGATTGGACTCATCTCCCATGGACATGAGATTATTCAACAGTTTCTCAGGAAACTATATTTGAATCTTCATGTATGAAGATCAGTATTATTTGCTGTTAATCTGAGTTTGTCCATTTTGTCCTGATCCAGATTGATCTGGATCCTGTCAGTTTCAGCAGTCCCTGTGTCCAGTTTGGCTTAAGATCAGTACTTCATAATTTAGTTTATAACAAATAACCTGACATATCTCATAATCGTTCCCTCATTGATCTTGTGGTGGTGGTGGTGTGTGTGTTAATCAGTTTGCCCACCCACACTGTGTACACGTGTGTGTCTGTTTGTGTGTGTGTTCATATACCTGCAGGCATTTATTCCTTAGTATTCAATTAGTGTGTATCTGTGAGGTTTTGCTCCATTGAAGCTGACGTTAAATTAATTGAAATGTGAGTGGGCCAATGCAGCAGTAATTTGTGTGTGTGTGTGTATACACTCAGCACCCTAAAACAAACACAGCTCTGCAGCTCAGTAATGTTTAGTTATTGTTTATAATTTATTTTCTAATGAAACTGATTCACAGATGAAAACAATCTCCACACTGATGAGACTCGATGGATAAACACACAGAAGTAAAGCAGCAGAGCTCCAGTCAGTCAGACTGATCCAGATCTGAAACAACTTCATTAATCTGTTTATCACTGAAGTCCGTTTCATTTCTGTGGGGACATTTTAAAACATGAATGTGGCTGTAAAAGGTTAATACGTGTCAGTCAGTACACACGTAAACATGTTTAACTGAAGCTGAAAGGACATTTACATTCATGTTATCATTCTGTAACACACACACACACACACACACGCATTTGAACACAATGTTGCAGCAACAAACCCCCACAGCTGTGTTTTTACTGCTCCTGTCACCCTGAACATTTTTATTGTCTCCACTTAACAACTCAACCTCCCCCCACCCCCGCAACCAAGACACAAACACACACAAACACACTGGAGTGTGTTGTGATGGGGTGAGATGTTGTTCAGGTTGTTGGACAATGAGTCAGATGGAAGCACAACGTGATACACAAGCAACCAGAACATCCAAATCTTTAATGCAGCCTGTTAGTTTCACATCTCTGCAGCTCCAATGAGCGCACAACACACACACACACACACACAGATCAGTATATCACATTGAACCTCGTGGGGTTTGTCCAAGTGGAACTGCTCTGGTGTGCAGTGTGTATCACTTTGCAGCAATTGTTATGTGACTGACACACACACATGCTGAGGGACCCAAGGTGGCCATTAAGAGTAATGGCTTCTGGCTATGTGTTGCCATGGTGATGAAAAGGAGGAAAGAAAGGCAGGTTTATTGGAGCTGATGAGCGGTAGAAGAGCTGCAGCTACCACGTCCCCCCCTCCGTTATACTGAAGTCTATGGGAAAACGCCCCCTTCCTCCGTTATACTGAAGTCTATGGGAAAACGTCGCCCTCCTCCCTTGTACTGAAGTCTATGGGAAAACGCCCCCTTCCTCCGTTATACTGAAGTCTATGGGAAAACGTCGCCCTCCTCCCTTGTACTGAAGTCTATGGGAAAACGCCCCCTTCCTCCGTTATACTGAAGTCTATGGGAAAACGTCGCCCTCCTCCCTTGTACTGAAGTCTATGGGAAAACGCCCCCTTCCTCCGTTATACTGAAGTCTATGGGAAAACGCCCCCTTCCTCCGTTATACTGAAGTCTATGGGAAAACGTCGCCCTCCTCCCTTGTACTGAAGTCTATGGGAAAACGCCCCCTTTCTCCGTTATACTGAAGTCTATGGGAAAACACTCCCCACCCTCCATTATACTGAAGTCTATGGGAAAACGTCGCCCTCCTCCCTTGTACTGAAGTCTATGGGAAAACGCCCCCTTCCTCCGTTATACTGAAGTCTATGGGAAAACGTCGCCCTCCTCCCTTGTACTGAAGTCTATGGGAAAACGCCCCCTTCCTCCGTTATACTGAAGTCTATGGGAAAACACTCCCCACCCTCCATTATACTGAAGTCTATGGGAAAACGTCCCCCTCCTCCCTTGTACTGAAATCTATGGGAAAACGTCCCCCCTCCCCCCATTATACTGAAGTCTATGGGAAAACGTTCCCCCACCCCCCATTATACTGAAGTCTATGGGAAAACGTCCCCCTCAGTCAATGTTTTCCTGGTGAGTTTATGGTCTCAGTATGAAATACAACATGTTCATTTTTTAAATGATGATGATGTTGAAGCCATTGGGCAGGGGGGGGTTGATCCTGTTTTAGGATGATGGGATCCCTCATGTCAAGAACTCTGTAGCTTCAATGAAGGCCACGGCTTCATCGTTAAGAAGGAATGTAAACTGAACAAATCCTCCTTCATTTCTCTCTCTCTCTCCCTCCCTGCCCCCTTGCTCTCCCTCACCTGTTGCTCTTCAATGGGAACCATGGAAACAGTGCGATCTTGAGGCAGCTCTGAGCCAATGAAGTGCCAGGGCTCGTCTCCTTGCCGCAGCCCGGCAGGATGTTGGCACATCTATTGTGTAGAGTTCTTTTTGTTGTCCAAACAGCATCACAGCTGCAACTAGTTGAATTAGTTTCATCCCAGGCAGCTTCTCCCTCAGTGGTGGCTGCAGGTTCAGGAGCCAATCTCCTGGTGGAGCTGCTGGTTCCTGATGATGCGACAGAAAAATATTCTAGTAGAATCTGCCTGTTCCTCAGTAAAATACATGATCTGTTACCTCTGTATTACAAAGATATATAGATTTTTTTTATTCTCATTGCATATTTCTACACAATCATATTGGATGTGGCAGCAATCCAACTTAGAAGTATAAATTAATAGATCAATAAGTTAAAATAGCAGCATCACCAAATACTTATTATGATAACTAATTAATAACTAATAATAACAATTTGTCAAATGATAAAAAAGTAAAGTGCAGATGAAAGCATGGCATATGAGTCCAGTTCCAGTCCTTTCAGCAGTTTGGTTGAGCCTTCATGAGGCTGTGTGAAAAGGAGCGTTTCAGTCTTTTCTACTGTACATATTTGATCCCTCCTCCCACAAGAAGGAAATGAGGATCAATATGTCACAGAAAATAGTCCCCAAACAGTCAGCTGCTGTCCAGGGGTCAGACACATTAGTTCAGTCTCTGACTGTCTGCTGTTTACACAACACACCACAACAGACCACATTGTACAAAACACTTCACAATATAACATTCATCACATCACAATAAACAATACAACACAACGCTCAACAACCTAACACAACCCAACACACACGTTCTTCTTCCTCTATACAGCCAATGAAACAGCTGCTTTGACAGATAAGAAGAACAAAAGGTTTGGAACAACAGGTTTCTATGTCACACACACAAAGACACATATACAGACGTTCAACGTTCACGTTCATCGTCTGTTTCTGCAAATATACTCTCAACCTGTGTGTGTGTGTGTGGTGCTGCAGTGTCCTCTCATGTTTATGTCAGTGAGGGAAACAGCTGCTCGTTTATACCTGCAGCGGCTGTTTGGTTAGAAGAGGTGTGTTTTAAACAGAGTGAGCTAACGCTTTAATCAAACCCTTCACAAACTGAAGACTCCGAGTCAGGACTAATGTTCAGGAACGTACAGGAACATTCAGAAATGCTGCTGTGCATGAGTTCTGCTGAGTGAACAGCTACACACACTCTCTGCTGAACAGCGGAACGTCACAGTGTGTGGTCAGGCTTCAGTCAAGTTGCCGTGGTTACATGTTTTTGTGAATGTTGAATGATATGAACGATACACAGATGTTTCCATTGATGATCAAACATCGATCAATATTTACATCGGATCAGTTACACAGGTGACAATTAACCAAGCCAGTCAAACAGGAAATGATGTCACAGCTGTGACTACAACATCCTGAGTCTTGTCACATTTTGTTTTCTCTTCAGCATCAGTAAATACAATTTTAGTATTTATATTACTTACAGTTTTTTCAAAGGCTGAAGCTGCTGCCCCTCCTCCACCCGGTCCACAGAGTCACTGCACTCTGTGTGTGTGTGTGTGTGTGTTCATATCTCTGGACTCTCTCTCTCTCTCTCTCCCCCACCCTCCCCCCCCCCCCCCCCCCCCCCCCCCCCCCCCGACTCCTCCACCCATTCACTCTCCTTACTGTTGTATGTGTGTATCTGTGTGTGGATGTGTTGCGATGTGTTCGCCGGTGAACAGGTGTTCAGCACAATCCGCTGGAGTCGGAGCTCCACAGTAGGAGCTGATAGAGACAGGCGCGCTCACACACACACACACACACACACACACACACACTTAGCAGAGATGATCCAGGGCAGTGGAGCTCCGGCAGTCAGGAGGCATCAGCCAGAGAGATTAAACCCAGCGTAGGAGGCTCAGACTCTGGGCGAGATCTGCTGCTGCCCCCCTCCAGAGGATCAGTCCTCCTGTGAGTACAAAATCTTTGAGCTGTGTTTCACATCTGTCCGTACGGCGACAGATGATTTTCAGTGTCAGGCAACTTCTGTGCATCACTTCTGGTCGGACAGGTGTCCGCTCAGGTCTCGATCTCTGTGGACCACATTAGTTTCATGTTTGGGTTCTGCAGCAGGACTGAGATTTTTCACCGACCATTCATCTTCATCTTTTCGGTGTTGAATTTCTGCTGCAGTCCGGCAGGATGTTGTATAGGTGCCTGCAGGATGAGGCAGTCAGAGGAAATCCAGTTTCCTCTCAGATGTGATGGTATTAAGTGTCAAATGACAGAGGAAGGACGAGGACAGGAATTTCTGACTTTGGGCTGAATCGCCTTCACAGTGAGGAAGAGGAGAACTTTCTAAGCCTGTACCTCTGATTCTGGTGGAAACATCTGTCTGTGTTATTAACAGATGTCTGCTTCCCTTCGTATGTGTCTGTGTGTGTGTGTGTCAGGTCTGACAGTAAGATCTCTCAGTTGGCCCAGAGGTGGAACCAGAGATCTGCTGGAGATGCTCTGATCAAAGACCAGAAGCCCCAGTCTTACACGGGAACCTCCCGATCCTCACTCAGTCTGGACAGGTGATGACGCACACAACGCAAGGTTTCCAGGACAGTTTGAAAAACATACCAGATTTCACATTTAATCCAGTAAAACAGAAAACCAGATGTTTTCTGACACAGCTAACAACTACAATTCCCAGGATGCATTTCAGGAAGAAACATCCAATCCTTATCAGGCTTTGAGGGAACCTCAGCAGGTTTTTACTGGATGAGTCCAGCTGCTGAGATATGAAGCCCCAGTCCTGATTCAGAGCTCGTCCTCTCCATGGCAACAGCCACTGAGGATTGTGGGTATTGTAGGATTTAGAGATTGTGACCAATGGAGCAGACCTACTGTGTGTGTGTGTGTGTGTGTGTGTGTGTGTGGGTTAGGGTCTAACCTGTTAAAGTGTGTAGATAGACACACTGTACTGGTGTGTGTTGGGGGTCCGGGGGGTGAGACAGGTATGATGATAAAACCATCTGTCTCTGATCTGATGATCTGGACCTGGTGACCAAATGTATTGGGGAGGGGCTGTCAGATTGATGTTTGTAGGTTTAAACCAATTATGTGTAACAAGCCACTTTTCACACAAACCTACTCACTTTCTACAGCTGTTTCTCATGACTACTGGGTAATTTTTGACAGGCCCCTCCCCTTCCATGTTCCTGTGGTGATGTTTATTCATATCAGCTGTTTGTTGTCTTATTGTTTGTGGGTTGGACGGCGGTTCTCTGAACACCATAAATTACCCAGAAACCATTGCACACATTGGTGGGACACAAAATGTTGATGATGATGTTTTCTGAGTTTTCTGCCTGTTACAGTGTACTGGGTCTTTATTGAGTCCCCCGCCCCCAATCTCCTCCCAACAGACGTCTTCCGGGTGTTATGACCCAGCAGATGCAGAACCTTCAGTTGTCCCAAACCAGGAAGTGCCCCAGTGGGCCGGCTTCACCCAGCGCTGCCAAGCGCCTCTACAGGAATCTGTCAGAGAAACTGCGAGGAAGCACTTCCTCCTTCGAAGATGCCTACTTCTTTGGCAAGACGGATCGTCTCCGCAAGGCCTCAGTGAGTTCAAAGCACCATTTTGTCTTCAAACTGACAAATAATCACAAATCTCTTCTGAAGATTTTGTAGCAATCCGTCTACTCTGAGGTGGATCCTGTTTATGTCCTCGTAAAGATTCTGTTCTGTCTCTGGACTGAACACTTCTTTATTTTCAGTTAACGTTAAGTTCTTCCCTGTGGCCCTTTGACCTTTAATGGATCAGCCCCACAGTCGTGTTCAGCAGGTGTTTATGGTCAGGTGTGAGGGCTGTAGGGAAACCCTGTTTCTGAACAAACGGATCAATGATGATTTCATTGGGACCTTCACTAATCCTGTTACCAGGACGTCCTCAGGGCCTGCACCCCTGTCCCTTCATTTGTCATGTATTTGATTCGATCTCCGAGCCGCCACCGCCTGCAGAGCTTTCTCTCTCTGACATCATGAGACTGTCAACATGTCTCACCCACACATCAGTGAACGGTCAGAGCTGAGGCGATGCTCAGTGCCATCAAAGTGTCAAAGGGAAACAGTGACATCATCATGACGTCACTGACACAGGAACTCATTTACAGCTGACAGGACTTCATGTAAACAGATAGAGATTCAGTCAATTCAGTCAGCTGATTCTAGCTTCCTGTCCATCATGTGATTTGTAGTTTTTCTGAACAGTGAGAGTGATTTTTGCCACCATGGTGACCGTGGACAATTGTCTCTCCAGACCATGCAGGGCACTGACTGTATCTTTGAGGCGGTGGAGCAGCAGGACCTGGACACGGTGCAGATTCTTCTGTTCCAGTTCTCGGCCGAGGAGCTGGACCTGAACACCCCCAACAGCCAGGGCCTGACGCCACTAGACATTGCCATTATGACCAACAACACGCCCATTGCCAAGCTGCTGCTGAAGGCCGGTGGCAAGGAGAGTCCCCACTGTGAGTACGCCACCGTTGGCCCCACCCCTCCGCTGGGTGGGGTTAGGGCCAATGGTTCTTTCATTCATTTTACATGTTGGCATTGTACTACGGCGACATCAGAAGATGAGTTTAATTAAACAGCAGAAGAAGAGACAAGTTAAATATGTTTAAGTGAGTTACATTTACATTAACTGAACAATCTACATACATACTATTTGTATATATATAAACATCCTCTGTACTGCGTGTGTGTGTCCTGTAGTGTGAGTGATGCTGAGATTCAGACAGGGCCTGTGTTTGTGTCTGCTGCCAGGTCTGGGTCTCCTCTACCTGGACCTGAATGAGCCTGCTATCCCCTCCACCCCCCCCCCCCCCCCACACACACACACACACAGTTTTTCCCTCCATCAGTCCCCCTGTTGTCTCCTATAAACTCAACAAAGACAGGTGGTTCTTACCTTACCGTTGAAACCCCCATTAGCCACTGTGTGCGTGTGTGTGTGTGTGTGTGTGAGAAACAGTGGCCACTTTACAGCAGTGGGGCCTCCTGCATGACTCCCCACTGAACAGCTTTAACAAGGTTTGTCGTTTAATGGTTTAACTTTCCCAATGATGCATGTAACGCCGGGGCAATTACAGCTAAGTGATTTATTGTGCTGCGGGCCGCGGCGGCGAGCTCTCTCCAAACAGCGGCCTGGACTCTGGGCGGCGGTACAATCCCATCCTTGTAAACAAACACAGAGTAAACAGAGCTGCTGTTTTCCCTCCTGGGGCCTGCTGCTCTCTGTTTATGTCATTCCTCAAGTGCCAAGTAAATCAGTCAGCCGGGGCCTGACAGCCAAAGTGTGTGTCTGTATGTGTGTGTTAACATGTCTTTCTGAACATGGGCTCTGGTTAGGGTGCTTTTGGTTTCCATACTTCTCCACACAGTGTGTGTGTGTGTGTGAAGCTCTGATTTAAGTAAAAGTTTTATGTTTAACTCCAGAATGAAATCAGATGAAGAAACAAAAAATAAAAACTAGAATAAAACACACTGTGATATTGTAATTTGTCTGGTCTGCGTGTGTGTGTTGTGTGACAGTATTTTGTTTCTTCGTGCGTTAATCTGAGCTCACCTACATTGGCTGTGTGTTAATTTACAAGGCCCCTTGGGGCCCCTGAGGACTGGGGGGGGGGGTGTCTATATTTAGACACCTCCCACCACTTCAGTCAGACAATGTGGTCCTGTGTGAGCTCTCCACCCCGACATTGCAGCATGTTAATTTACATCCTCTTCAATTAGCCGCCGTTAGCAGTTTGCTGTTGACACCTCAAGGTTTCAAACATGGCTGCTGCTGACCGCCCAACTCTGTTCAATTTATGTTTATGCAAGTCATGATCTTTCTGCCACAACATGACAGAACTTAATTTAAAAGTTTCCACTTCCATTTCAGACAGGGTTTTTAAAACACAAGACAAAGTAAATGTATATGTAATGATAACGAACAGAAAACAAATTCAGATTATAGAACAAAGTGAAGATGCTTTAAATTGATGCACATTATTTAAAATGAAAGTGAAACATAAATCTGTGCTTGCCGTGACATTGATGCTCTCAGGTCGCCCATCATCTGACATAGTGTGTGTTTTGTGTTGCAGTTGTGAGTGTGGAGAGTCGGGAGGCTCACCTGAGCTCTCTGGTGGTTGAGGCGGAGCAGCGGGCAGCCGACCTGGCGGCTCAGGCTCAAAGGGACGGCCTCTCTCTGGAGGCCTGTCACAAGCACAAACAGCTGAGAGCCTGGGAGTGGAGGAGCAAACTGTACAAACGCATGAAGGCCGGATTCCAGCACGCACGTGAGTCTGGGCCGCGAAGGGAAACAAATTCTCTAAATCTGATGATTCCTCGCCCTCAGCAGAAGGAACAGCACTTGAAGGTTAAAATCTCCTGTCTGACATTTTCAGACCAATCAATAACCAACAGCTCAACAGTCACAGCTCCACCTCACTGCCAGTAGATGATGCCATTGTTTATTATTATTTATCTGGGAGAGACTTCCTTTTTTTGTTGATGTTCTGGGTCCTCCCCCTGCCCCTGCTCAGGTGCCCCAGAGGCCCCGTCTGTGGTCCGTCTGAGCGTGAGCAGTAGCACCACGCTGACCGTCACCTTCCAGGAGCCGCAGTGTCTCAACTCAACTGTAGTGACCAAATACAGAGGTACACCCAGACAAAGAAGGTCCCAGAGGTTTTGGGATCTGGTTGGTCTCTAACTGTCTCTGTCTGTCCTGAGACCCCGGGGCCCTGAGCACCCTGAGCGTCAATTTTCTTCCTTCAAGATGAACAATTGATTTGTAATGGAAAAATTAGCTTTTTGTTCACCCTGTGTGTTTGTGTGTGTCTCTGTGTAGTGGAGTGGAGCTGTCTGAAGGATTTCTCTTTGCTTGCTGGAGAGCTGGTGTTGGATAATCTGCAGACGCTGAAGTTCACCATCAGCAGCCTGACGACGGTGAGAACCGATGCTTTAATCATTATGACACTCCTGCTTG
The DNA here is from genome assembly GCF_900963305.1 of Echeneis naucrates. NCBI lineage: Eukaryota > Metazoa > Chordata > Actinopteri > Carangiformes > Echeneidae > Echeneis > Echeneis naucrates. The sequence continues at coordinate 314,055 of NC_042529.1, read as the reverse complement.
CATCGTTTGCATTGTTAGCACAGCAGAACGTGTTGCATGAAGGCTAATTCACATGCTGGCTGGTTAGAGCTTACAAATAAAAAAAAATAAAATTTCACCAAGCTCACAAAAAGGTGCACAAACACAACAAACAACATGGTTCAGGTCTCCAGTTTAAAGTAGAACAATCAAGAGATTGAGACAAAAAGACTCACAGCAAATTGACTTCATTTAGTCCAAACTGTCCTGATGATAAAGAACACACAGACGTGTTGGTCAAGGACGTTTTGTTCCTGCAGCAGAATAAATCCAGCTCTGACGGTAGAACAGTTTGAGGAATGTTGGTCTTATTTCATAAATGCTCCAGCACTTTGAATCATCTGAATAAACTGCAGAGCTGAAGGCGACCAAACAAGGTCGGACCTGGAACATTTCTTTCTCCTAATGAAAGAATGTATATTGCCTAAGAACAGAACTTATATTACTTCTCTTGTCTTCATTTTGAAGGTTGATATCCATAAGAAGATCTGTTTGTCACTTCAGATACATCTCCTCGACCTTTAGACTCTGACGTTAGTCCTCTTAGGACAAACCTCTCAACTTGTCTTTTAGTAATGGAATGTTTTTTACCTTCAGGGTCGGCTCTACTATGTTCGAGTGTCGGCCTACAACATGAAGGGTTGGGGTCCGCCTGCCTCTTCCCTCCCTCCATCTGCAGCTCCTTCTAGTGAGTTTGTTTCTTCTACCTCAACGGCCTCTCTGGTGTAAACTGATGAACCGAGTTACTTCAGATCTGGACTGGATCTGACTCTCTGACACAAGTCACATCTCTACGTCGGACGCTCCTATTGGCTCCGGTTGGTAATGTCACAGCCAGTCAGCGTCTGTGGATCAGTCCTGTATGTTTCTGAAGTTGGTCTGAGTTTATTGTGTTGACAGAATAAAGACAGAGAGACATGGACAATCAGATATTTAGAGCATTAGAGGCTTTGGAGCTGATTTTATTATGAAAAACGTGAAATATTGAGCTGGCTGATGCTGCAGACTGGTGTTGTGTGTTCATTGATAATGTTGTTGAAATCCGTTCAATATTAAGCATCAGCAGCCTGATGGTGATGAGGATGATGAAGATGATGGTGGTGATGAAGGTGATGGTGATGATGATGAGGATGATCATGGTGATGAGAATGATGAAAATTGTGATGATGGTGGTGATGAGGATGATGAAGATTGTGATGATGATGGTGCCGAGGATGATGAAGATGATGATGGTGCTGAGGATGATGAAAATGATGGTGCTGAGGATGATGAAGATGATGGTGATGAGGATGATGAAAATTTGTGATGATGATGGTGATGAGGATGATGAAGATTGTGATGATGGTGATGGTGATGGTGATGAGGATGATGATGCTGATGGTGATGATGAAGATTGTGAAGATGAGGATGAGGATGATGAAGATTGTGATGATGGTGATGGTGATGAGGATGATGATGGTGATGCTGATGATGAAGATTGTGAAGATGAGGATGAGGATGATGAAGATTGTGATGATGGTGATGGTGATGCTAATGATGAGGATGATGAAGATTGTGATGATGGTGATGCTGATGCTGATAATGAAGATTGTGAAGATGAGGATGCTGATGCTGATAATGAAGATTGTGAAGATGAGGATGGTGATGATGACAATGTGAGATGTTTTCTACTGGTTGGTCATGAGCTGTGAGTCAGCTGTGAATCATCTGGATGTTGTGTCCTGAGGTCCTCGGGGCAGAACATCAGTTCCATCTCTCCGTCACGACTCCCTTTCTCTCTGCACTCGAGTGTTTGAGCCTTGAGCTGTGCATTTGTCTGGTTTTGTATGGATGTCTGTGTTTGTGTGCGTGGGTGTTTGCTTTAAAGAGATAGAAAAGACAACGCAGAGTGAGAGCATGACTACACCACTAATCCTGTTGAAATACATCAGCAGCAGCTGAGATATTTCAGTGTGACAGTTGATCATCATCATCATTCCCCTCTCCAGAGTCAGTAACACTTCAGAGAAAAAAATCCAGTTATTTAAATAAGAGAAGGGTCTGTCCTCTCAGCCTCTGTCCTGTTCTTGTCTCCTCAGATTGGAGGGACAGTGATGGTCGGGAGCCTAGGAGGCGGGGCCACATCGAGGCCATGGAGCGTCTACTGCAGCAGGTCCGAGCGACACACACACACTACTGCTGTGGAGGTGAGTCCTGGGAGGTGGAGCTAAACACAGGTTAGCTCACCAGATCTCTGCAGAACAAAGAACAACAAAGAAAGACCCAGGGGTTCAAAGCCAGACACACTTCTAACCACTGTACCACCGTCATACTGCGATGGTAGGGCCACTGCTGGGGGCGGAGTCAGAGGAAACGGCAACATTTACACGGAGTTGACCACGTTCAGAGGAACAGTAACAGAAAGTTCACATTCATAAAACACACAAAAACACATACAATACATATAAACACACGTTATACGAAAACTTACACACACAGTCCGTCACGGTCCTGATGTGAGATGGCATCTTCATGTACATCATCCCAAATGCACAACCAGGCGAGAGACAAACGCTCAACAACACAGAGGAGGAAGCGGTAGTGCTGCCAGGGATACTGTTTGTTCTGATCCAGGACCGCTACAGTCCCTGAGGCAGATTCAGTTCTCCAGAAGTCTACAATGTTCTGATCCTTCAAAGACTGAAATTAAAATAGTCGGCCTGTGGAGGATTTTATGTCACCAGCAGTTCCCATCTTCACCGCTGGATTAAAAAGTGCAGCTCTTGTTGCCTAGCAACCTTGACAACATGCAACTTTTCCAGAAAGTGAAACGGCGACATTTAACAGAGCAATCCTTGTTTTTGTCACTCAGCCTCTTCACTTTGTCCCAGGAAGAGCTTTCCCAGCCGTGGACCTCTCTGCACCCCCGTCAGATGGAAAGGTGGTCGCCTCATTAATCAGCTCCAATCATGATCTTCGCTCGCTCCAACCTAAACTCATTTCTTTATTTACCCAGAGAGCCGTGCAGCACGGCACAGAAGGCTGCAGAGCTCTTGTCATATTATCCACTTGTCAGAGTCAGTTAGCCTCCAGCACCGCTAACACACTGAGACTTTATACAGCAGCCTGAGCCGTCACTGACATAACAGCTCGCACAGAGAGTGTGTGTGAGTGTGTGTTTTCATCAGGCTGCTGCTGAATGGCCTTTTGAAAACACTCAGTGTTCAGGAGTTTCTCCGACTGGCCATTGCAGCTCTGGTTGTGTTATGATTTGGAGGCGGTGGGAAGGTAAAGGTCGTCCTGCAACATGTAAGGAACTTCATCACCGTGAGGCCGAGGACAGCTTCACTCCAACAGACTCACAAAGACCAGGTTTAAAGATGAGAGAGTTGCAGCAGACGAGCAGAACAGTGACGCACAAACAGACACACAAACCAAAAACATCAACACTCCCAGCAGGCGCCTGCAGGACCAGGACTGAGGGTCAGGTGACATCACAGTATGACCTTTGATTTGTCAGCGGTCTCTGTAACTGAAAGAGATAAAACAAGACACACAAGGCTCCCCACCTGATGGGGAGGAGCCTGTAACAGGTACAGAGTCATCAGATCTGTACTCTATGTGATGCTGTCTGATCTCAGGGGCAGAATAGGCCCCTCCCCCTCCCTTCATCATGTGGTCTGTCCGTCAGCGTCAGTCTGCCGCCTGTTTACACAACATAATTATGGGACGCTTAATTAGCCACAGTAACGAGGGGGGCTGCGGTCTGGAGATTGGCATCACTCAGCAAAGAAAGAATGAAGGAGATAAGACTCAGACTCTGATAGACAACACAGGAGAATGACTTGACCCCTCTGACCTCATAAACAATAAACACACACTGGAGGTGTTTGAAACACAATAAACTACGACCACTGACTCCTTCCTCCTCTCCTTCCTCTTTCCTTCTTCTTCTCCTTTCTCTTCCTCCTCAGACACTTCGAAACTTCTGAACCCAAGCAGGAAGCAGTCAGTGTCCAGGAGTCTCAAGCATCTCTTCAACTCCTCCAACAAGTTTGTAAAGACACTGAAAAGGTTTGTGTTATGTCTGTCTCTGCGTTGGGGGCGTGTCTATAATGACATCACGTGCCACCTTCCCAGCTTGAACCACCATTCGTGTCTGCAGGGGGATTTACTTGGCTGCCGTCTTCTACCACAAGGACAGTTTACTGGTGACAGCAGAGGACCAGATTCCCATTGTGGAGGTGGACGACTCCTACAGCAGCTCCCTCATGCAGGACTTCCTCTGGTTCACCAAGGTACTGTTATCTCCGTGACACCAACCATCAAATAATGACTGAGTCAGCAGGGGTGGGATCAGACCATAGTAGACAACTGACTGAGATGGAGACAATGCCATCAACACATCACGACGGCCGTCCCACTGTGTCTCTGCAGCTGTCCTGTATGTGGGAGGACGTCCGGTGGCTGAGACAGAGCATGTCGGTGTCCATGTCCTCGTCCTCCACCCTGCAGGCCAGGCACAAGATGCTGACTGCCGCTGGACAGATGCAGGTTGGGACCACAAACCTCCAGATCTGGACCCATACTGATTTGATCCAGCTGTGATGAGTTGTGCCCTTTTACACCAGTTTGTCTGTGAGCATCTGAATCTAATAACTGAAGACTAGGTGTTCCTGTCAGCCTACGTCAAAATAAAATACAGGCCTGACCTCCACAATAAAATCACCACAGCTCCAGATAAATAGATTGATAGATTTAAGGATAAATAAGAAATCCTCTGGTCAATAGATCAATAAACAAATAGAAAATAAATCAATAAATCATCTCTCTCTGCAGCTTGTTTGTGTGTTTAATGATTTGCTGGTCTTTAACTTGTTGTCCACTCCCTGCAGAACCTCCTGGGGACGCACAACCTGGGCCGGGTCCACTACGAGCCCATTAAGGATCGCCATGGCAACGTGCTGCTGGTGACGATCCGCGACACAGAGAGTCAGCACTCGCTGTTCAGCGGGAAGTGGATGCAGGTGACCAAACTGCAGAGCCAGAGGAAGTCGTTGTCCACGCCCGAGGAGCCGTACGCCCTCGACATCCTTATCATCACCATACAGGTGACGAAGGGGCGGAGCCCAGCCAGACGGTGGTCACTCTGATGAGGCGCTGCCTGACAGTCTGTGTCTTTATCTCCGTCTCCAGGATATTCTAGCGTACCAGCGGCGCAGCACTCACCGCCTGGCCCCTGGACTCTACCTGGGCTACCTGAAGCTCAGCAGCTCGGTAGACCAGATCAGAGTCCTGGTGTCCCAGAGAACCCCCAACATGCTCTGTCACAGCCGCATACGTGACAATGCCAATGTCTCCAGGTACACACACACACACACACACACACACAAACATCTTTGGATACACCTGTGGACACACAACTCCCACCTGTAGACTCACAGCTGTTGTCACCTGTCAACACAGCTCAGAGAGTTGTGCAGGCAACATCTCTCGTGTGTGTGTTATGTTAGGTCCAATCTGATTGGCTCAGAGCACAGGGACAGGTAAAGGTACTTCAACCCTTTGGCCTCTTGTCACAAGAATTTCTGGATGCTGCACAGCGCTGCATTCCCATTGCACACAGATTGGAAAGTGTGAAGTGAGACACTGTGTGTGTGTGTGTGTGTGTGTGTGTGTGTGTGTGGGGGGTTGTGTGTCCAGGGAGGAGTGGGACTGGATCCAGACTCTGTCGGCTGTAGGACAGAAGGACCACACCAAGGACAGTGAGGGGGCAGGGCAAATAGCAGAAAGCCATGCCCCCTTGTTGTACTACGAGCTGCAGACAGCGATCAAGTCCTTGCTCAAGCACATGAACCTACCTCTGCACCAGGTACACAACACAGACAGCAGGTACACAGGGAAGTGATGTACCACTTAGTAGTCAGTGTGTGTCTTTGTGTATCTGTGTGCAGGCCTGTCACTTCCGTCTCTACAGTCAGGAAGTGGTGGAGCTGGGTCATGGCGTTTCCTTCCTGCTGCTGCTGCCGGCGGCAGATGACGTTTGCTCCGCCCCCGGACAGTCCAACCCCTACAGCCCCCTGACAGGCTTCCTGCACCTCCCTCTGCAGATGTTTGAACTGGGTACACACACGCTGAGAAACAGAGAGACATAATCTCTTTCCTCTTTCCTCTCTCCTCACTCTTCTCCCTCTCTTCTCTCCTCAGTTCATTTCTGCTCTTATAAAGAGAAGTTCATCAGCCTGTATTGCCGTCTGTCCTCTGTCCTGGACCTGGACGCCCTGATTACCCAGCAGGCACTGCGGGAGGCCATCACTGACAGTGAGGTGTCCACAGCCAAACAGAGACATCAGCTCATCCTGGACTACATCCAGGTGAAGAGCACACAGGTTTACCCAGCATGCATTTAACATTTCAGAATTAGACTGTCAGCAGAGGGAAGTTCAGCTCTTACAATCTTCATCATCCTCTTAAGTTTTTCCAACTGATGTGTCACTGTGATTTAAGCACTAAAGTCACAGTCTGGGCCTTCATGTTTAGTCTGGATATTCAGGTTTG
>NC_042529.1:0-5000 GCF_900963305.1 Echeneis naucrates | reverse complement strand
TGTATGTATGTGTAAATAAATGTATGTGTGTGCCTTGGCAACGTTTCGACCCTTTATGGGTCTTCCTCAGGCCTGTGGCACACAAAAAAAGGAAAAAAGAATTGTGGCTTGGGCTATGGAGATGTTCCTCCTGCGATCGCCTAAGTGAAGGTGAATGAATTCCAAGTGCGCTTGTATTTATATGCTTTCTTCCCAATCGGTTAAGTTTGTTTTTAAAGATTTTTAGTTTTCACTTAAGATTTTTTAGTTTTGACTCCTCCCTCTGTTATTTTTCATTAATTTAATTATTTAGAAACCCTTTATATGTTTAATAATGTGTATAAATAATATATTTTTTTAATATTTATATTATATTTATTTTAAATTATAATCTTTATATTAAGTTATTCAAAATAATTTTTAGTATATAAATAAGTTATTAAATTAATATTTATAGTGTTAGGGTTAGGTAAAGGGAGGGTTAGGTTTAGGGTAAGGGAAATAGGAGGGGTTAGGGTTAGGAAATGGGGTTGGTTAGGATTAGGAAAGGAGAAAGGGGTTAGGGTTAGGGTAAGGAAATTAGGGAGGGTTAAGGTTAGGATAGATAGGGATAAGGATAGGGGGTTAAGGTTAGGGTTAGGGGTGGGAGTGATTAGGGTTAGGTAAAAGATAAGGGTAAGGGTTAGGTTTAGGGAAGGGAGATGGGAGGGGTTAGGGTTAGGAAATGGGGTTAGGGTTAGGGTTAGGGTTAGGGTTAGGGTTTAGGGTTAGGGTTAGGGTTAGGGTTAGGAATAGGGATGATTACCACGATTAGACATTTGAGGATTAGACATTCTTGAATAACTTTTGATAGGAAGGTGATAGAGACACGAAACCAAGCTCTATCCCCACTAATTCGGGTACGCCCTTTCCAACGGTACCACCCCCGAGTCCGTAGGAGCTTCCGTTCGGGAGATACGTCACTTCCCGTTACGACAAGGTCATATCTCGGGAACGGAAGGTCGTAGAGACACGGGACCAGGACCAGCGCGTTCAGCGCCCCCGAATTATGTCTGGCGGACGCCACCCCCGAGCGTCTAGGACGTTCGGTTCCGGAGTTACAGACGATTAGACGTTCCCAATGGGAACGTCTAGGTACGAGCGTAAGAAAATTTGACCAAGTGCGGAGGCCAAAATCCACCAGCTTGTAGAAAGTGGTTAGAAGCACGTTTCGGAGCATTTTGGAGTCATTTGGTACCTATTTTGAAGTGTCGTTTAGGGATTAGGGTTAGGGTTAGGGTTAGGGTTAGGGGTTTAGGGTTAGGTTTTGGGTTAGGGTTAGGGTTAGGGTTAGGGTGAGGTTAGGGGTTAGGGTTAGGTTAGGGTAGGGTTAGGGTTAGGGTTAGGATAGGGATGATTACACGATAGACATTGAGGATTAGAATTCTTGAATAACTTTGATAGGAAGGTGATAGAGACACGAAACCAAGCTCTATCCCCACTAATTCGGGTACGCCCTTTCCAACGGTACCACCCCCGAGTCCGTAGGAGCTTCCGTTCGGGAGATACGTCACTTCCCGTTACGACAAGGTCATATCTCGGGAACGGAAGGTCGTAGAGACACGGGACCAGGACCAGCGCTGTTCAGCGCCCCCGAATTATGTCTGGACGGACGCCACCCCCGAGCGTCTAGGACGTTCGGTTCCGGAGTTACAGACGATTAGAAGTTCCCATTGGGAACGAATGGGATACGAGCGTAAGGAAAATTTGACCAAGTGCGGAGGCCAAAATCACCAGGTAGAAAGTGGTTAGAAGCACGTTCGGAGCATTGGAGTCATTTGGTACCTATTTTGAAGTGTCGTTTTAGGGTTAGGGTTCGGGTTAGGGTATGGGTTAGGGGTTAGGGTTAGGTAGGGTTTCGGTTAGGGTTAGGGTTAGGGTTTCGGGTTAGGGTTAGGGGTTAGGGTTAGGGTTAGGGTTAGGGTTAGGGTTAGGGTTAGGGGTTTTAGGGGTTAGGGTCTAGGGTTAGGGTTAGGGTTAGGGATTTGGGTTAGGGTTAGGGTTAGGGTTAGGTAGGGTTAGGGTTAGGTTAGGGTTACGGGTTGGGTTAGGGTAGGGTTAGAGTTAGGGTTGGGTTGGGGTAGGAAAAAGGAAAGGGAAAGGGGAAGGGAAGGTTATGTGCACACTCCATCCAGTCCTGCGAAGCATCACTCTACTCCCCCACAAGGCCCTGTGGATATAAATGTCCAAATCTACAACTTAGGGTCCCCATTGTTCTCTGTCTTGGGGTTGATTAAGGTCAAATTGTATTTTTTAAGGCAGAGATAATTACAGGCAACAAATGGTGTTCTGTATTCCTGAAAAGGTATTAATTTGGGGCCAAATAGTAGAAAAATTTGGGTTATCACAAGGTCATCACAAAATAGCACTTCAACACCAGAAAACAAGGAATTATGTACAATAGGTCCCAAGAGGACATTTATTTCAGGTCCCAAGTGCTCCACCCAGTGGTTGACGCATGGCCTCTGCCGTTTCTTTGGACCAGTGCACTTTGTCCTTTTCAGTGCTGAACCTGGAGGTTGGGAGCTGAGGAATGAAATCACAATATTGTGCAATATATTTATTCACACGTTCCAGGTTCTTCCTCTGTGTTTGTGGGAGCTCTTGGGAAAAGTTAATCAGAGGCACCTTGATCGGGTCTGAGGAAAGTGCCTCTTCGTAGCTCTCAGGGCCCTTTGGAGCTGTTTGGTGGCAAAGGATGAGGTTTTTTGGGCCCTGTGATTCAGGCCAAAGGCCAAAACGATTGTGTGTGGGGCCTGGGAGCAGGTAGCTTTAGAGATGGGCCCCTGCGTGTCTGAAGTTGGCCCCCGGATAACTGTCAATCTGCAAATCGCGGTGTTTGAATGAGGGACAACGGGCCAGGTTGTAATCCCCCATGATCAGGACGGGCTGTCTGATTGTGAGGCCCCAGTCCCTCATTTTTTTAGTGGTGTGAATGTGCCTGGTGGGTCGGTGTTTGGAAACCTGAACAGGTGAGTTGGAGGGAAAGGAGCCGTGAAGGAGCCAGAGGAGGACGTGGAGATGGACCAGGTGGAGCAGCCGTCGTTGGAGCAGCAGGACGGGTTCCAGGTAAGAGGGGGGGGGCATGAGGGAGGGGGGGGGTGGTGGTTGTTTTCCTTAGGACGAGGTGTGCGCTGCTGCTGGTGGGGAGAGGTCTTGGAGGAGGAGTGGAGGTGCCAACAGAATTCTGTTGGAGGATGCAGGTGCTGGAGGGCTGTGGGGCTTTTGGAGGTCTGGGAGGTCTGGAGGTCTGGAAGGTCTGGGAGGTGGAGTGGAAGCTGGAGCAGGTGGGTTGTTATTGGTTGTGGGGGGAGAGACTTTATGTTGTGTGTGTTGTGGTTATGGATTGTGTTGGTGGGACTTGGTCTGAGAGCTGGGCCAGGATGATGGCCTCAGCCTGTGGGATGGTGTCGGCCCTTAGGCGGCGGCCCAGCCTCCTTTTGGCCCAAATGGAGGCGATCTGGAAGGGGCCGTGCCAGTCAAGATTTTTGAAAACATCAGGTCATTAATTTCTTTTTCAATAATTGAGTTATAATGTTCTTTCAGGATCAGGAGTGCCGTGTGTTCCCAGTTCATGGCGTTGCCCTGGATGAGGAGGTTTGTAGACTCCGTGGGGAACGCCGGCCTGATGAATGCGGCCAAGGTCTGTGTCATACGGCTGATGGTGGGTGGAGCCTGATCCGTTGAAATATTGACCAGATGATGTGTTGCAATGATGACTTTATGGAGAATACGGACCTTAGTTGTGAAGTCCGGGTCATCTGATTGGATCTGTGTGCGGGCCGAACCGCTTCCCGTGTGTTGTTGTGTCCAGGAATCCGGTGTCGGCTCTCGGTCCGGTGTGCGGAGACTTGAATGAAGCGGCGGTCCGGATGGAGTTGGCCGTTGGAGATCCGCTGTTGGCCGGCCGGAGCGTTGAGCGGCCGCGGCGCTCTGCGGCAGTCGTTTGCGGCGACCGTAACGGACTACGGTCCAGAGATCGTCCCTCTCGTGTTGTAACATTCCGTACGTGTCTTAATGAGTGTGAAAAGTCTTCCCGAATACGGGGGAGAATGTACAACACTCTAAAAAAGGTAAGTAAATACCGGCGAGGACAAGGTTTCTCCTCGGAAAAGTATTTATTCAAAAATAAAAAAAAACAAATAGGACTACGTACAATATGCGCTACGTTTCGGTCATAGAATGAGACCTTCTTCAGGCAATAGAACACGAATTCTGACCTATACAATGTGGAGGTTTGTCATCAGGAATGTTGTCCCGTGTTTCCAGATCGGCAGGAGAGAAGAGGAATGAGACTAATAAAGCCGGCGGTGTTTAAATTTTAAAAGCCGCGGCGTCAGGGAGGTTAAAGGTGAGAAAGAAACTCATTTTGCCGTCTGGTGGAAGGAGGGTAACAACATTTCCCGGTACAACATTGCATATGGACATGAGGGACGATGAAACAGTATACAGGTGAGTAATAATTAGCTTTGTACAATATAAACAGGTAAGGAAAAATTGTAGATGAATCTTTGAAAATACTGTGCTCATAAATATGAATTAAACAGGTAAGTATACAAATTATGTAGGGTCATGGTAAGTATTACTGTTTTTTTGTCTGTAAAAAATAAAGTGTTTTGACATGAATCTGTAGTGTGACATTATTGAACTTAATGATAATAATTGTGCAGAAAAATATTCACAAATAATAATGTTGTACCAGATCACTCTGATGCTCCTATATTAGCCTATGAATGAAAATACAAAAAAGATTTTTCACAGTGATAGTTGAACATCATAATACAAGAATATAAGGTTACAATATGAACGAGACATTAAACACTGGAACTGGATTGAGTGATCTGAATACAGGGGACCAAGCCGAACCCAGAAATGTCGGGTGGGGTTAGGGGTAGATTCATAAATCGATGTGGTTATGGTTGCAGTGAGATGGGGTTAGGTTAGGGTTACAGATGGAGGTGGTTATGGTTAGGTTTACAGTC